>NC_143577.1:126929614-127229614 GCF_048544385.1 Mastigoproctus giganteus | reverse complement strand
TAACCCCAGGGCAACATACCAATAGTGTGGTAATACACTCAAGTTCTGGACCTGGAGGTAATTGCTCAGTCAGATATGAAGTTTTCTGGGCAGTACAGGCAGGCTGTCATAGCAGCTCATGGGATCTTGTCACTGATATTCAGAAATTTTGCTGTGTACAAAATTCTGTACACAGCAAAAGTACTGTGTACAAGCAAGTCTGTAGGCCTCATTTTAGGAAGGATGTAGAGCTGTTAGAACAAGTACATAGAAGGGCAACAAGATTGGTGAGGGGAACAAAGGGGTGCACTTACCAGGAAATGCCTAAGTGCTGCAAATGGCAACATCTGGAGCCTAGATATCTGTGAGGTGATCTGATTGAGATGTATAAGGTTATTGTTGTTTGTTTGTTATTTGGTTTTTAGGAGCATTAGCAACTAAGGCCATATTGCTCCGGGGATATGCGGTGGTCATTCCCTGACCTTTCCGCATCCTCCGTATTTGGTGGTCACAGGCTCGAACCCCGGTCTAATCAAGAAACGTGTGCTACGCACTGCCGCTCCTGCCCACGAAGGCGCCGTGGGCAGGAGTGGCAGTGTATAAGGCTTGAATGGTTTGAGCAAGCTGAATGCTGATGGGATTCTTCCTGTTATTCAGATAATGCACTTGAGGTGGCATAAAATTCAAGTTGAAGAAAGACAGTTGCAGAATAGATGTACTGGAATTTGCCTTTAGCTAGTGAGTGCTTGATTGCTGAAACAAACTTCCATATGTCATTATGGAAGTTGATAGCTTAAATAAATTCAAGGAAAAAATTGGACAAACTTTTGGAGCAAATGGATAGATGAAATGGCAAATGATGGGGGATTTTTTTTGCTTGTTGGTGTATAAGCTTTCTTTCTTGCATCATACGCCATTCTTAATGCTAATGATAATATAGTTAGTAGTTAGCCGAGATGTTACGACTGCACTCCTACCCTGTCTGTAGTCATCATCATCAGCCCTTTTCAATCCACTGCAGGGTGAAGGCCTATGCAGCAACTTTCCAGTTCCTTCTGTTTTGTGCAATGACCATCCATTTACTACTCACTAACTCATGAATTTCATCTGTCCATCTCCGTTATTGTCTTCCAGGTTTTCTTCTGTACCATTTTTCTTAGTCCATCTGTCATCATGTCTTCAAGCTATGTGTCCTGCCCAAGACCTTTTGAATTCTTTAGTTTTGATAAGAATGTCCTTTACTTGAGTTTGCTGCCTAATCCATGTGTTTCTCTTCTTATATAACAGTCTGATTCCCAATATAATTTGTTCTATTCTCCGGTGTGTAGTTCTCAGCTTCTCTTCCATTCTTTTGGTGAGTGCCCAAGTTTCACTTCCATAAGTCATGGTGGGGAGCTATACATTGGTTCATTATTTTTTGTTTCAGACAAATTGGGATATTGCTCCTCAGTATGTGACAAACTGGTCACATACTGAGGAGCAATATATTGAAGATACTTGGAGATTTCTACATAGTTTTTTATCGGTGATTTGGCGCAAATATAGTATTGTGTAACTAGTATTATTAAATGGATGGCCATTGCACAAAACAGAAGGAACTGGAAAGTTGCTGGAGAGGCCTTCATCCTGCAGTGGATTGAAATGGCTGATGATGATGATGAATTAGTATTATAGTGTATAACAGTGGAATTCTAGGGATATAATTGTGGTGTGCAAGTGGCTTGTTATATAACAAGCCACTTGCACACCTCTAATCTTATAGGTTTTTGTATTTTTTTTTTTTTTTTCCAGCTAATAAACTTGCTTATTACTTTGAATTTGGTTGTTATCGTTTATAATTGCTTAAGGAACCACATGGTAGGGGAATTCCCTTGTTTTTATTATGACAAATTTAGCTCGAAAGTTGAATCATGTAGCATGCTGTTAGTTAGTTAGATAAATTTATTTTAATTTTAGAACTTGTGAATGTAATGGTATAGCACGATAGTATAGTATTACTTGGCAAATGATGATAGAAAGCAAGCTTATACAGCATTAACAAAAAAAAAAAAAAAAAAACTTCCATTTCACCTATTCATTCCCTCCACCAGTTTATCTAGTTCTTCCTTGAATTTATTAAAGCTATCCACTTCCAAAACAACAAATTGATGTTCTGACAATCAACCAACTGCTGGCAAACTTCTACGCATCTATTCCACAGTCATCCTTAATTTGAATTTATTCCCCCCCCCCCACTTTGTGTGTAGTCTGAGCAAGAGAAGGATCCCATCAGCAGTAAACTTCCTCAATCTATTCAAAGCCGAAGACACCTCAGTTGAATTACCTTGTATGTGATGCCTAGACTCCAGATACTCTAATTTGAAGAACTCAAGCCTTTCTTGGTAAGTGAACCCCTTTGTTTCCCCTCACCAACATTTTTCTCCTTTTCTGCCCATTCCAGGAGCTCTACACCATTCCTAAAATATGGCCTACCATTGTCTTCTTCAAAGAGAGAATAACCTCATTAACCCTGCTAGAAAAATTCCTGTGCATCATTGACAAAACCCCATTGCTGTCCTGGCAACCGTCTGCACTTCACTTCAGTTCATTTCATATCTGACTGCAGCATTTTTTAATTTTCCGTAGTGTGTTACCACATGGTATGTTAATCTTGGATTACTACTGCCCATATGCATTACGTTGGCATTTGTAAAGGTCAAATTTCAACTGTCATTTCTCTACCCAGCTACCTAATTTTTCTAGTTCTTGGTGCCGTGGCCATCTATTTACCACCCACAAACTCTTGAATTTCATCTGTCCATCCCTATTGTTGTCTTCTAGATTCTATTATTTTCTTAGTCCATATGTCATCATTTCTTCGAGCTGTGTTTCTTGGTAATCCATGGTTTCTCTTATCCAATGGTCTGATTCCTAATGTAATTTGTTCCACTCTTTTGAGTGCCCAAGTTTCACTTCCATAAGTCATGGTTGGGAATATATATTAATGCATTATTTTGCATTTCAGACAAATTAGGATATTGCTCATCAGTATGTGACTATATTTCCTGAATGCTATCCAGCTAAAATTATTCTTCTCTTGACTTCTGGGCAATTATCCATGTTATATCTAATGACTTGTCCAAGATAAGTATATGAATGAATCCACCTTTTCAATTTCTGCTACTTCAACAGTTATATCCCTTTCTGCGGGATACTTGTTCATTATTACTTTTGTTTTAGCCATATTCATCTTTAGTCCAAAATTCTTACTAAGTCTGCATAACTGATTAAGAATTTTATCTAATTCTTTAGGATCATGGCTTCTGATCACAAACTCATCTGAAAACCATAAATGGTTTAGGTACTCTCCTTCAGCATTGACTCCTTTCTACGACAAGTCCAATCTTCTGAAAGCTTCCTTAAGGGCAGAAGTAAACAACTTCGGAGATATTGTGTCTCCTTGTCAAACTCCTTTCTCAACTTTGAATTTGCTGCTGTCTTTGTTTAGTCTAATAAAGGAGGTAGCGTTCTCAAATTTTTTCTTCGAAATCATTGTTTAGGATGTCTATGCCTTGCCTTGTCTTATACATTTCTAATTATGATTGCATTAGTCCACATGTCTTTTCTAATGCATTTTGTGAAGAGTCTTAACAGTTTCTGTGTCATGTCTCACTCCTTTGTAAACTGGGCATACATTCACACATCTGAAGTCCATAGGTACTTCTCCTAAATCCAAGGATGCTCTCATAATTATGTCTAAAGGTTTGCTTACCTCCTTTGATGCCTCTCATAATATAATTGGTTAGATTCCGTTTACTCCAGGTGCCTTTCTGATGTTTAACTTCAACAATTTCTCTTACAGTTTCCTGTAATTTATTATAAAATCATTCAGCTCCCTCTTGTAGTTTGATAAACGTATGGTAATCACCTCCATAAAGCATTCCTCGTTTGTGAATATAGATGCAAAATACTTGTTCAGCTTGTCAACAACCTGAGCAGAATCATCAGCAGTTATTTGGCTTATAACACACACACTGCTACTCTCATTTGTGCTTTCCCAGTGTTTATGTCACAGCTGAACTGACTCAACATTGCACTGACTACCCATATCATTTGGATGCATTGCCTTAGATTTTTCGTGCTTCTTAAACTAAGTGCATAACCTCTTTCCCCTCTCTCTCCAACCTGTCTGACTTTTCTGTACAATTGTACATCCACTCCTTGACTTATTCATGGGTTGCATTCTGTGGACCTCTATGTAAGTCTGAAGATCCCTAAATGCTTATGCAGCACTCACAAATTTGATTGAAGCAAAAAAGAAATGTTCAACGAACATGTAAATACAATTATTTATTCAATTTTTTATCTCATGCACAAGAAAAATTACAAAAAGAGAGAGGAGAATCTGATTCAGAATGCTTCTGAATCTGATTTTCCACCCATATTATTAATAGCTTTTCCATCTTCAATATAGCACCTGAACGCTGTTTTGTGATCACTGTTGATCTTGAATGCGTTTATCTTTTATACGGGCATTGTCCCTTGAAATGATATTCACTGTCAAAGCAGCGAGACCTAATTCCGTGCAATAGATGACAAACTTTGTCTTGCTGTGTACTTCTTAATTAATCATCTTCATTTCTAAATCAGTTTTGTTTTGCTTCCTAGTACTGCCAGCACTTGCACTTTCCATTGGTTCCTTTCCCTTCACCATTGTAATAAGTAAATATGAATGAAGAGAAGACTGAAAATTTATGTTTTTTATATGCTTGAAGATATCAGTGAAGAACTCATTTCACCATAATACCGTAACATAAAAACCCACAGAATTTCAGTTATCGGTATTATCACAAGTGGAATAAGATTCAGTTTACTACTTGTTTATAATAGATTGCACTAACAAACCGGAAAGTGCAAATTGTTTTTATTGTTTTATGTTAGTGACCTCCAGAAATGTGTTTTAGAAAAATTGATTCTTAAAACAAAACATATGATAAAGATGAAAGTGTAGTGCAATTTTCATCATAAAAATGATCTTTTAGAGAGATAAATAGCCTAGTTATATAGCGAAAATTTGAACTTCCGATGGCTTGGAATGGATTACCAAAAAAAAAAAAAAAAAAAAAATGTTATTGGGTTCACATTATGATATTTTCACGATACCTCGATTTATTCCTATGGGATACAAAATACATTTCCACAATTTTTTTAAGTTTGCACCAGCTGCTAAAAACGTATGTAAAGTCGAGTATTACGTCAGTTGCTGAGTCGCTGTACTGAGTACACATAGAAATCAGCACTAAAACTCTATCCTTTACATAGTTTTTACTGTAACACAGAGTATACAAACATGGAGTTGGGCGAGCGGGTGGACTTCCAGTACCACGTGGCAGTCAACACTGTATGCTGTCCTTTCTATACGCATTATACTGCTCATAATCAAATTCTGCATCCCTTATATCTCAGTTACAATGTGTATCTGATATTCCCGCAAGTTTGCATTGTTGAATTGACCAGCACTTCGAATTCATCAAATTTATTTACTATATTCCTAATATTGGTCTTTATGCAAGTATACGTGCATCTTTTCTTACTCTTAGTTACCATAACACAGCCCATGTATTTACCTGTTCCATAATGACTCTCAGCAGGCCTTGAAATCACCAGCACCACCTTGCTTTCCAGGCTGTTAAATGTTCCAGTAGAAACAGTGCAAAAATCACTTTCACCTCTGCCTGCAGTCATTGTCAATCTCTTAGTTTGTATATCTTTCTCCCTCAAATACCCCACCAAGCTATCAGTTTCCCAACCCACCTAATGCTGCCCCGATGGCATTAGCAAATATATTCTTGCACTTGTTTTTTCTATTTAAGTATATCCTTCTCTGTAGAAGCAGTTTCGCCTGTTAACAAGCACAGCCCATGCTGAGAAAAATTCTGATGAGCCCTGTACAGTCTCTCCAGGATAAAAATGATTGACAAACCACTGATCATATGCTCTCTCCTATTGGGTCTGGGCAGAATTGCAGATATTTTAATATAGCATGTATATTATACATGTTATTATTTTAAAATACCTAATATTCAGCTTGTTGAAAGTCAGCAGGTGGCAGCTAGGATATAATCTGTCATAAACTCCTAGAATAAATCACTTGGAAAAACACTACTCCTTCAGCCTGAGATCAGCTACCACCTTGATTGAAGGGAACTTGATAAATTCTCCTGGCACCCAACTCAGCAAACTCATCCAACACTCCAAACAAATGGTGGGTGGCAATGTATCATGCTTACAAAGCTGCAAGGTAGCACCTTTGGGCAATCTAGAATTACTGAAGTAGTAAAAGCCATGGTTATTATATTAAAATTGTATTTTATTATAATAACCTTCAATATAATTTCCTTCAATTAAGTATGGGATTGGTGACCTAATAACTGATGATTGCACCAATGAGAGATGTGATATCTCTTAAAAGTTTTGGTTCCTGAGTACAGAATATCCTCTTGGGTCATTTGTTACCACTATTCCATCATGTGTCTATTCATAATAATATAGTATACTGCACATTGATGAGTCGCCTCCGTAGCCAGGTGGGCAGGAGTGGCAGTGTGTAGCACATGCTTCTTGATTAGACCGGGGTTCGAACCTGTGACCAACAAATATGGAGGATGCCGAAAGGTCGGGGAATGACCACCGCATATCCCCGGGGCAATATGGCCTTAGTTGCTAATGCTCCTAAAAATCAAACAACAACAACAGCACGTTGGTGACATGGGTATTTTAGGGTTGCCTTAACATGAATGCATAGTTGCTTAGAAGAAAGGAAATACCAAAGTCAATGACAGCTTACTTTTTCAATTTAGAGGAAGATATGTTTTTGATATGCTTATGCCAAGAAAGATTTGAAGTTGGGTGTTATCCTCATTAATTATTGAAACTAGCTTGAGGGTAGTAGACTTTTTTTTTTTTTTTTACCTGAATAACAAGGTAAAAAGCTTTTGTAGATAATAGCAGATAACTACAAATGAATAAGCAGAATGTATTAAAAATTATACAGCTGGCATAATCACAATTAAAGTTGTATTACTATGAATATTCTAGAGATAAAAATTACAGCAGAAAAAAAATGTCTAGAATGAAACACACTAATTTTAAGTCTTTAATTCCTGTGTTCAGTAGTTAATTCTGATATTTTAGTTTTATTAAATATCGTATTATATATATGTTATTCTTGCAGATGGGATACCCGGTCCAATAATACAAGTAAACCCAGCCATACAGTTGATGCCCATACTGCTGAAGTGAACTGTTTATCTTTTAATCCATATAGTGAATTCATTTTAGCTACAGGATCTGCTGACAAGGTTTGTTTTTGAATTAAATTGAAATAATGCTAAATATATGGTTAATCTTTTATTTATTTATTATTATTTTTTTTACCATTTTTTTTGCATATAAGTGAACTCAAACATATAAAAGATGTTTTAAAATTTGTAATTGATTTTGCTTTATAACATCAGGTGTGTGTGTGTGTGTGTGTGTGTGTGTGTGTGTGTGTGTGTGTGTGTGTGTGTGTGTGTGTGTGTGTGTGTGTGTGTGTGGGTTTTTCAAAGTTAAAAATTAAATATGTACCTTTTAGCAAAAAAAAGAACAAATGATGGTGTACAGATGCATTTTTTTGCACGTGAGTGCATAAGCTAAGCATCTGTTTTCTTCATCTTGTTTATCCTTAAATCTGCATATTATAGTGCAACTCTCAGTGGATGGATTTTCATGAAATTTTATATTTAGTTCTTTTAGTTGAAAAGAACTAAATATAAAATTGAAATTTTCTGATTATTTCTTTTTTCCTTACAATTTATATTCAAAAATAAATTCCTAGATTAAATGTAGCTTTTACTCAGTATTGTTAGAAAGTTAGATGGTCCATACAAGCTTTGCAATTATTGTTATGTAGGACTTGTGAATGTAAAAGAAGAGCAAAGACTTAAAGAAAATATATATAAAAATCATAAGTAATAAATATTATTACTTAATTAAATTGAAATGTAATTAAACTGAAGAATTTGGAGAATGTAAAATTATCAAGTTTTATTAAGTGTCTATAAAGTTATAATCTTACTAATTAATTGATTGATAAGAAGATGACTATATTTACTTCTGATAATCATGGAAAAAATTCAATTAATTTAAGAAAGCATGTTGTTGAAAATCTTGTCTGATTCATAAATGCCTAAAGAGATTTTCACAATACTCTCCGACACCAGGCAAGTTTCCATGTCTTAATGGGATATCATCTTGCAGTAGTTCTCCAACTGTTTTATTTGTCCCAGTTTTTTGTGTAGCAGTAGCAGAAGGTGACTTGATTGATTGATTTAAGAATTCTTGGTGCAAGAGGCTAAAATGGGCCTGGATGGTTTTATAAAAAAATTTTCATTCTTAGTCGTATTTTGCTGCGAATAATTTCCGAGAGGTACGCCGTGACTACCATAGCTTGCTTCAGAGATAATATTTGGTTTCATATTTGATTGTAGTAATTTATTTTCATGAGGAACTGAAAACATCTGCTATATTTTTCCTATCTTCCAGTATGGTTTTGAGAGTGAGGAAGTGATGTTTGCTTGCTAACTCTTTGAAGCAGTTTCGGCACTCATCTGCAAAAGCTGGACAAGTAATCAGTACATGTTCTACTGTTTGTTGTGTGTGACAGATAGGACCCAGAGGGGGGGGGGGGATCCTCTGCAAGCAAAGGATGAGAGTGGCTGAAATGCGTGTGTCCTATACTTAACCTTGCAAGTATCACTTCATCATGTCTATTTTGCTGTATGCTGGATTTCCATGGTTGGAGTAAACTTTTAATCTGATGAAATTTTTTATTGGTTAGTACTTGCCACTGTTGCCAGTGATGTATCCCATGGTGATGGGTAGCTTGTTTGTAGTCTGAAAAATGTATATATGAATCAGACAAGATTTTCAATAAACTGCTGCCCCCACTGCAGCAGAAAATTCAATACAGAATATCAAACCAAGTTCTGAGAAATGGATACATTAACTGGAATGATCTGTTCTTTCAGCCCAAGTTCGGGGTCAGGATAGAGATTCCTTTTTCTGCGGAAATGTATACATATGGGCTTTTGTACTGAAATTCAGTATCCATTTCTTTCTGTCCATTTTATGACTCTGTTTATGGTTACTTGTACTAGTTGTTCTATTGTCCTCATATGCTGTGCTTGATAAGAAATGCTGAAATCACCAGCATAAACAGTTGTAAAGATGTTGTTTGGATTTGTTATATTATTGTGCTGAAGTGGACTGGAAAAAGTATGGCACTTAGTACAGATCCTTGGGAGGACCCCTTCTTCCTGTTTTGGAAAGTGTATTGTTCATTCGAACTTGGGACATATGATTCTTAAGGAAATTGCATATGTAGAGATGTACTCTAAGACCAAGAAATGGTCCTCCTTTGTGGATTGAGGTCAGATTTGCACATCTCCAGTCCATGGGTACATCCTCTGAGTTCCAGGAAGCTCTCATAATTATGGCTAAGGGTTTGCTTACTTCCTTTGCTGCCTCCTTTAATATAACTGGATAGATCCCACTCACCCCAGGTGCTTTTCTTGTGTTTATCTTCAACAATTTCTCCTCCACTTTACTCTCAGTTATTACAAGATTATCTATCTTACTGCCAGAGTTCAATACATCTCTGGCATTCCCCTCGCTCAATAACTCCTCATGTGTGAATGTCGACGCAAAATATTCATTTAGTTTGTTAGCTACCTGAGCAGGATCATAAACAGTTGAACCATCGATATCAAGTGAACCATATCGTTTGGGAAGGTACATGTCTGTTACTAATATTGTGACTCTTCATGTTGTTTCATGCGTTATGCGATCCTTTCTATATATGGTATAATTTTTGATTATGCTGTTGTCCAGTGGTTTTCAATAGGTTTCTTGTAGGCAGATGCCTAGTGGATGGTACTGGGTAATGAGGTCTATAACATCATTAACGTTTGAGCAAAAACCTCAACAGTTCCGCTGTATAATCGTACCTGGCATCTCGAGTTGGATGGTCCCTCGGATTGTTTCCTTGGGGCTGTTTTTGCTTTGTCTGTTTTTGTCTTTTGTCGCTTTGTCTTTTTCTTTAAAAAATATGGTCTACCAGTATCAATTTCTTCCTCAAAGAAAATTTCAAGAAATGGTTCCTCTCCATGGTTTCTTGCCCCTATGTCCATTTGTTCCGCTATATTTTTTCCCCTACTACCTATCCTTTCTTTGTTTATTTTTCTTATTACACTTTCTGCATTATCTGGTGGGAAAGATAAAGCCATTTTTTTTTTTTTTTGTTTTTTGGTTTTGTGATGAAGATGGTTTGTAAAACTCACAAACCCATTCTGAGATGGATTCTCTTGTGGGAATTGTAACATCCATTTGTGTGCCACAACATTTTGAATTAGACAGTTTCGTTTCCGGAGTCTTTTTGTTTGTGGTAACCTGTGCATAAGAAGGTTTATTGCAGTTGCCTTTTCTCTTTTCTTTCTTCCAAATTTCACACTCTCTTGAGTATGCAGTATGTTCCCCTATACAATGTGAGCATTTATGGTTTCCAGCTGTGCAAATAGAAGAGGCATGTTCCTGAAGTAGTGCTCCTTCCCACCTGGCTACGGAGGTGCCCTTCATTGATATCACTGATAAATATAGAAAACAACAATGGGCCCAATACCAAACCCTAGGGAGACTTCACCAAGAACGTTAGTCCAAGAAGAGCATCCATTGATTACCACTCTGTCTGCTCCCACTCAACTATCCTTTTATCCATTGTAGCAACACTGCTGCAATTTGTACAGAAGTCATCCATTGCAACTGTATTAAAAGCTTTCCTGAAATCCGAGTGTATATGATATAGAAATTACTTTTTGCACCCAGTTCCTTTGCAACCACATCATAGTAACCAATCAAGTTGGCCAGATAAGGCTTCCCCTCAACAAACCCATGCTGTGGCTGAATTATAACTGCAGTCTTGTCTGGATGATCCTGTAGTGCTTCTTTAAACAGTGACTCATTATTTTCCTCTCAACCTCATACAATTTCTGTAAGGCTGAGTAAATTATATTAGCTTTTCTAATTCTGAAGCTTTAACATATAATTTAATAAAAATATAAAGTACCTTTATGCTTTAAAGTTTTATGTATATTTATTATGTTATTGCATTACCTAACCTAAGCACAAAGAGCATACAGAAAAGCACACGCCAAAAATGTTGAGATTCTTAATAGAAATTTCAGCATTACTCAAAGGGTATAATTGCAGGCTCTTCCTGTAATTAACTGAATTTTTCATTAGTAAATTAATAAGAGGAGTTTACCTCAATATAGTACGTAGAACACTTCCGTATGATACCCTCCAGAAATTAAAACGGAAAAAACGAAAAAATCGACAACTTACCAGTACATTAAAGTAAAATATAAATAATTAAATAATCAATTTAACACAATTCAAAATCAATTTAAAACAATTCAAAATCAATTTAAAACAATTAAAATTCAAATTAACGCAATTAAAAGAATCTAACGAAAATATTCAAAACGATTTTCCTTCCTGAAGCTGACAATGCTTTTCGACTGACTGTCGTGATCACAGGAATGAAAATTACCGAATCAGGCTAAACCTGCAACTTAAATAGTGATTATATGTCTTCGCGCATGCGCGTAAAGGTCTACGCATCTTGAGATCAAATATGGCCGCTGAACATTAACAGAATTCTCGTGTAATTTAATTTCAACGGTTTATGCAATTAATAGTCGCGTATGATTACGTTGAACGTTAAGTATTTTGGCCTTGTTAAATAAAAAAGTATGTTTTTCGTTAATGGCATGAAAGGCTAATTCTGACGTTGCTGAACGAGAAGCACGAACTGAGGCTTCGTGTTGATTTACACGAATATTAAGAGAAAACCGCGTCGAACCTTGGTAAGACTAGTCGCAATCACCGCAAGAAATGTTGTATACCAGATCATTAATTTGTGTTGCGAACGAGGAAAGAACCGAGCGATTGTTCAGTATAGTATGTAACTTCCGTATAGGCCTAGCTATAATTTTAAATTCGGTATCTTTAAAGAATCTGTTAAGCTGTTTGTGCCACTGTTCAACATATGAGACAGAAATAAAGTATTTTTTGATATTATTATTGTTGCTTGGTGTAGTATTTTGTATCCTATCCTTAGCTTGTACCCTAATTCGATTTATTGTGTTAATGGGATAACCACTGTTTAAGAATCTGCTAGTTCTTAATCCCAAATTGTATAACCTGTCTAAAAGGTTTTATAATGTTATATACATGTGTGGCTAAGGCTAAAATTGCCGAGTTCCTGTAGGAAACAATAGGGCGAATAGGAAATCCAGTCTTGTGTAATTTTACCTGACCGAAAAGTGCAGGAATATTGTATGTTCTGGACTTCAATTCCTTCAACTGAACCATAGTAATGTAGTCGTTTTTACGATATGTGGTTAACGTTTTATTGTATTGATTTACCAAATTGGTAAACAGTGCCGGGTCTACTTCACGATAAGTGGTGGTATCAGACACAACTGAATCTAACTTATTAATATAATCATGTTTATCTAGTATTACCACTGTATCTCCGTTAGCTGCTCTTTGTATAATAATGTCCTTATTTTCCCAAAGTTCTCGTAAAGCTGAACTGTCATGTGTATTCAATTTAGGAAGTTGCGTTTCTTTTATGTTATTCACTACTTGGTTAACTTGTTGAATAAATACATCTTTTTGTGGAACATTACGAAGTCCAAATTCAATATCAATTACGCATTGTTTTTAGGTAGTTTCCGAGGTGGTAAATTATAATTTTAGACGTTTGGATAAAAGCGAAATCCTGTCCTGTGATTGTGTACACGAGGAAAGATTTGTAACTTGTTGATATGTCGGTTCGTTGGATAATTGGTGAGGGGGTGTTCGTGAACTGTCTGACATATTCTGTGGTAGTGCGTTGTGTGTCTGTGGGGGGGGGATGTCACCCAACTCCTATGAACTTGGTCGCAAGCCCGCGACAGTGTGTTAGAATTTGCATGACCTTGTCTTGACCAATATTTTGCCTTCAAAAATTGCCTGAACGATGTTGTTTTGAAGGCATTATTTTGCCTTCAAAAATTGCCTTCAAAACAACATCGTTCCGAAGTTTGCCAGGGTGAATTTAAATCAAAAAATTTCAGTCATAAAACAACTAACACTGGCGACATCGCGTAATATTGTTAAGCTTGCCTTAAAATCTCGATATTCGAATAAACAAAAATACCTTTCCCAGGTTAGGAAGCTTCGCGATAAATTAAAAAAATTATCTACATCCTAACGATTGGTCTGTATTGAAGACCTCCATAGATTTGCAACGGGAAGCACGGGCCTCAGAAATGAAAAACAGACACGTTAATAAGTTGCAAACATTATCGAATAGTTCAAGACACGTTAATGCGAATTCTAACACATTGTCGCGGGCTTGCGACCAAGTTCACACGAGTTGGGTGACATCCCCCCCCCCCACAGACACACAACGTCCTACCACAGAATATGTTGGCTAGTTCACGAACGCCCCCTCACCCAGTATCCAACGAACCGACATATCAACACGTTACAAATCTTTCCTCGTGTACACTATCGCAGGACCAGATTTCACTTTTATCCAAAGGATTAAATTATAATTTGCCACCTCGAAAACTACCTAAAAAAACAATGCGTAATTGATATTGAATTTGAACTTCATAATGTTCCACAAAAAGATGTATTTATTCAACAAGTTAACCAAGTAGTGAATAACATAAAAGAAACGCGACTTCCTACATGATTATATTAATAAGTTAGATTCAGTTGTGTCTGATACCACCACTTATCGTGAAGTAGACCCGGCACTGTTTACCAATTTGGTAAATCAATACAATAAAACGTTAACCACATATCGTAAAAACGACTACATTACTATGGTTCAGTTGAAGGAATTGAAGTCCAGAACATACAATATTCCTGCACTTTTCGGTCAGGTAAAATTACACAAGACTGGATTTCCTATTCGACCTATTGTTTCCTACAGGAACTCGGCATTTTCAGCCTTAGCCACACATGTATATAACATTATAAAACCTTTTAGACAGGTTATACAATTTGGGATTAAGAATTACGATACATTATTTAATAATCTTAAAGACTGTAGACTCGGCGACAATGACAATTTATTCTCACTAGATGTTACCTCATTGTATACGAATGTAAACGTTGAATACACATTAGATATTATTTGGGATATGTTAAATAAAAACTCGACACCGATTAATTATACGAAGCTGCCTATTAAGGAAATTTTTCACTTAATTAAACTGTTAGTTGAAGCTAACTACATCACCTTTCGAGACAAGGTGTACAAACAAATTTTTGAATTACCAATGGGTTTGAGCCTGAGTGGCTCAATTTCAGAGATCTATCTCTGAAACCTTTTCGTCCTGAAACCCTTTTCGTCCCCGTCACAATATTAGTACATGTCTGTTACTAATATTGTGACTCTTCATGTTGTTTCATGCGTTATGCGATCCTTTCTATATATGGTATAATTTTTGATTATGCTGTTGTCCAGTGGTTTTCAATAGGTTTAATACCTATTGAAATACCTTAATACCTCCCCGTATCACATACTATGGGAGGTATTTAGACGATGTTCTAGTTATTACCGATAGTAGTACTATCCAAGACATTTTACATTCGTTTAATAATATTCATTCTAGACTCAAATTTACATTGGAAAGGGAAGATACGGATAATACAAAGTCATTAAATTTTCTAAATTTCACGCTTACCTGGGACTCGAACAAAATACAATTTAGCATCTATCGAAAACCCACAAACACCGGTATGCGTCTAATAGCTATCACCCGTTCACCTACAAAAGATCGATTATCTTTAATCAATTTCTAAATGCCTATAAATATTCAACGACAGATTCTGCTTTGGACTCAGAAATACAAATATTAACTAGCAGATTCTTAAACAGGGGTTATCCCATTAACACAATAAATCGAATTAGTGTACAAGCTAAGGATAGGATACAAAATACTTTATTTCTGTCTCATATGTTGAACAGTGGCACAAACAGCTTAACAGATTCTTTAAAGATACCGAATTTAAAATTAAAGCTAGGCCTATGCGGAAGTTACATACTAGACTGAACAATCGCTCAGTTGTTTCCGCGTTCGCAACACAAATTAATGATCTGGTATACAACATTTCTTGCGGTGATTGCGACTCGTCTTACCAAGGTTCGACGCGGGTTTTCTCTTAATGTTCGTGTAAATCAACACGAAGCCTCAGTTCGTGCTTCTCGTTCAGCAACGTCAGAATTAGCCTTTCATGCCATTAACGAAAAACATACTTTTTTATTTAACGAGGCCAAAATACTTAACGTTCAACGTAATTATACGCGACTATTAATTGCATAAACCGTTGAAATTAAATTACACGAGAATTCTGTTAATGTTCAGCGGCCATATTTGATCTCCGATGCGTAGACCTTTACGCGCATGCGCGAAGACATATAATCACTATTTAAGTTGCAGGTTTAGCCTGATTCGGTAATTTTCATTCCTGTGATCACGACAGTCAGTCGAAAAGCATTGTCAGCTTCAGGAAGGAAAATCGTTTTGAATATTTTCGTTAGATTCTTTGAATTGCGTTAATTTGAATTTTAATTGTTTTAAATTGATTTTGAATTGTGTTAAATTGATTATTTAATTATTTATATTTTACTTTAATGTACTGGTAAGTTGTCGGTTTTTTCCGTTTTATATCTGGAGGGTATCATACGGAAGTGTTCTAAGTACTATATTGAGGTAAACTCCTCTTAATAATTTACTAATATTATTATCAACGTAGAACATATTGAGTATTACAGCTCTGATTCATACTATCTGAATTTTTCATGTAAAAGTGAATAACTGTTATTATTATTAGTAGTAGTAGTACAGTCAGTCCTCGTATAACATGTATTTACATTACACAAATTCGATCATACACGATTTATAAATAGGGGTACGATATCTTACATAACACAAACCGAATTCGCTTATGCACGATCCGCCTTTGTGTTTACAAGAAATGGCAGTCGAACGCAGAATCACCCCAACTGAACGCAACACGATAGGAATGAAGAGAAGATTCCGAAAATGTACTTATGTGTTTTATATCAGTGAAGAGGAAACACATTTCACCAAATTAACATAAAAACCAACTCAATTCCAGCTTTCGGTATAATCGCAAATACAATTAGATCGAGTTTGCTACCAGTTTATAACAGATTCCACTAGCAGAAATGCAATTGGAAATTATTTTTGTTTTATGGTAGTAACCCCTAGAAATGTGCTTTAATAAAATATGAGGTGTTAATAGTGTATCTCTGCCTTTGCGGTGTTGTTTATTCAGTTGCTACACACGCACGCGCAGCTTTGTTTATGTGTATCAAGCGTGCCTCCTCGTTTTGTAATTGTGCTTTATTCCCTAAAAATGAGTAAAATACTTAAAAGGTGTGAAAAGAAAGCGTCCTGGTGAAGAAACTGCAGATTCAGAGAGAAAAAAAAAGCAATATCGATAAACAGAGGCAGACTGGGTCAAAAATTCTTACCCGGGAAAATTTATAGTGGCCTTATACTACGGTTTATGGCCAAAATCACACCAGCCTCCGGCCCACTGGGGTTTCCCCGGTAAGGCTTATGGTCAGTCCGCCACTGTCAATAGCGAAAAAATTTGAAACTGTGAAGCGCTTTGAGCGAAATGAAAGACCACGTAATATTGCACGTGCTACAGACCTAAATGAGGCAATGCCGAGAATTATAAAGAATGCAGAGAAAATAAAAACTTTCATAGCAGGAACAACTCAAAGTGTAATTAACATCCATTAGATTAAGACACAAAGAATTGGAAGAGATGGAACAGCTGTCAACTGTTTGGATAGAAAATCAAACAAAAAACAAGTTTGCTTACGATAGAAGCAAAAGCATTAGCAATATTTTATTACGTAATAATCGTAATAAAATAAGTAAGTATTTTATTACGATTATTTATTGTGTTTGGTAGTGGTTTGGTTACAAATGTGTATTCAATCTTGGGTCGTCGGCACCTAACCCTATTTTTCCTATAGGGCCTGTTGTTTGTATTGCAGATTTTGCATTGCACAAAGGTTTCTAGGAACACAACTATCGTGCTATACGAGGACTGACTGTAGTTGTAGTAGTAGTAGTAGTTAGTAGCGCAAATGATGCAAGTTAGCAAACATAACAGCATCAGTTAAAAAAAAACACTTCCCATTTCACCTGTCCATCCCCCTCTGCAACACTAGATGGAAGTTTGTCTCAACAATCAACCATTTCTTTGAAAGAAAATTTCTGCACATCCAACCTGCAAACATCCTTTTCCAATTTGAGTTTTGCCCCCCCCCGCTCTGAGCAAGAGGTAACTCAACATTCCATCAGGCTTGAGCTTTCTTAGGCCATTCGAGGCTTAATACTTGCACTGCCAATTTTTCCAACAACTTAACTCAGCATCGAATCATTCTAAATTCAAAAGGGTAGAGGGTTTTTTTTTTTTTTTTTTTCCTTTGGCCTCTGGCCCAGGTTGCCCGACAAAAATATCCAGTTTTTCTTCTGTCAGCTTCAAAGAGGTGTGAAAAGTAGCGTGGTTTCCCTTCCAGGAGGATTAAAAATCTGTAGTCAGATATTTGCTTTCTCAAGCAAATTCCGTTAAACACTTGAATCCTATCTCCTTGCCTTGGCTCCAGATGCTGTGATTTGCAAATCTGAAGCTTTTCTTTATAATAGCAACCTTTTGCGCCCCCACGCCAATTTTGTTCTCTGCGCTTGTTCCAGTAGATCCATGTCTTTCCTAAAACAAGGCTTCCAGACCTGTACGCAGTACTCAAGATGCAGCCTAACCATTGCTTTGTACAATTGGATAATCATCTTATCCCTGCTAGCAAAGTTCCTGAATATCATTGACAAAACCCCATGAGCTGTTTGGCAGCATATCTGCTCTGCTCAGAGAACTTCTCTCACTGCATCATTATCCCCTAGTTTTTTTCATTCTCCACACCCCTGAATGTGGTATCACAGGTGGTATGTTAATCTGAAATCACTGCTTTCCATATGAAGTAGCTTGCGTTTGTCAATACTTAACTTCAGTTGCCACATCTCAGCCAATCTGCCTAATTTGTGTAGATCTTGTTGCAATAACATATCCCGATTGCTGTGATTAACTACCCTGCTAACCGTCATACCATCTGTAAACTTAAGAAATTAAGCCAGATATGCCTTCATCAGCCCAGGTGTGAATCCTGGGAGACTCTGCCAAATTCAGGATCATGTATGTTGATATCGCTGAATTGTGACTAATAAAAAAAAGTTTGTGCAAAATCTATATTGGAGTACAGGTGACCCTCGCTTAACACTGATAATTCGTTCCGGAAAAAAGAACGCTAAGTGAATCTGTGCTAAGGGAGCGCCGCATTACCATAAGATAACAAATGTATTGGTGAGTTGCGGTCAGTGCCATGATGGGATATTTCCTAATCAATAATAAATGGTAGTGAAAAGAAGCACAAATGTCGGTCAAAATATTTAATATTCAAATATTTGTACATATAAAATAGTCTGCATTACATAGGTATATAATTATGTGGTAACTACTTACATATCAAAATTAAACTTAAAATTCCAATTAAAATCATGAATTTGATTGATCTAAATTGATATTAACTGATTTAATTTAATTGATGAATTTAATCATGAAAAATATGTCGATTTTGGGTTGTAGTTTGCCCTCTTCCTGGCAAACTAAAAGGGGTTTTAACTTAAAATCCCCTGCAGCGTTACCACCCAACAATAAAGTCAACCGATCCTTCCCCACTTTGAAACCTGGCGTGTTCTTCTTCTTCTTCTTTCGATATGAAACTTCTTTTAGCCATTCGTTTCCAAAAAAGTCCTGCTTCATCTATGTTAAAAATTTGTTGAGAAGTAGAACACATAATACCCCTCTTCAATAATTTTAACAAGTTCTTTTTTGCAAGTTGTGGCTCCTTGATTTCCACTTGTGGCTTCTCCCTGGATTTTAAATCTATTCAACCAGCCCTTACTAGTTTTAAATTGTTCCACGTTTTTTTTTTTTTTTTTTTTTTTATGTGATTGGGCTAATCATATGGCCTAATCTCTCTCTCTCTCTCTTTTTTTTTTTTTTTTTTTTTTTTTTTATGTGATTGGGCTAATCATATGGCCTAATCTCTCTCTCTCTCTCTTTTTTTTTTTTTTTTTTTTTTTTTTATATAATTTTTAACTTAACTGAATTCTGCATTGGATATTATCTTCAATAAAATTAGTTAAAGTCTCTCCATTTCAATCCTAATAGCCGGCATAGCTCTAGTTGCTTGCAGTGGAACAGCTGTCTTTCTTACTGCTAAAATCAATTCTTTATTTTTTATAATTGTTCTTATAGTTAAACTTGTCAGTCCTAAATTATGGCACACATCCGCATGTCGTTGACCGGAATCAATTCGCTTCAAAACATCTAATTTAATTTTCAAATTCAGTCTTTTTCTTACATTTGTAGTCTTTGTACTGCATCCGGATGTTGTTGCTTTTTCATTCTTATCTGCCATTATTAACTCTTCAAAAATGTAACTGCATTGGTTGCATTAATTATGATATGATGTTCGAGTAAACTGTCCATTACGCATGATGTCTAATACTGTACTGAGTGATGACTAGACTTCGGATAAATGCATATAATGAAATATTACAAGCAATATATTTCATAATTTTTTAAAATGTTGATCTTGGAACTATGTAACAAGTCGCTGTACTGCAATTAAATTAGAGTGCGAGAAAATTTCTCAAGGGCATGGGGGAACATTTTAATACTGTTTTGCTATTCATTTTCAAGCTATCGACTCCATCAAATGAAACGATTTCATTATATATGCCAAAAATGCCTGTAAAAGAACGTTAGAGAGATTTGTGACAGTGCAGTAGTCAGATAGGGTTATAATATAAGAACAGTGTTATAGCGAATTAGCGTAAAGCGAACCACGTTATAACACGGGCCTGCTGTACTGCATGGGTGTGTGTATAAGTGGGTACCAGAGACAAAGTATATGTGCTATGTGGAGTGTGTGATTAAGGTGCAGCCCGAATATTTGTATGAAAAATGGTTGTGTACTTGTAAGCATGAAAGCTATATGTTTGCATTGTGGACAGTCCTCTACCAAAATTGACTTGGAGGTGGTGGGTGGTAGAGGGGCCCACCACCTCCATGGGCCTAAATTTTTTTTTATTTTTACCCAGCCCGACGAGACCCCGAAATTTTTTTTTTTTCCCTCAAAGATATTTATCCTGCCCTGATTGTAACTTTATATATAAATAAAATCGCTAGCATTACTTTGAAGTTTCATAATAATAAAAAAATTAACTTTCAGATTCAAAATTCAATTTTACCATATTTAATATAATTCTAGAACGAATATCGATATCCACCTGTACTTAAATTTAAAAATTATAACTGACTGTCACTGGCAATTATCAGTGTTACAAGTGAATGTTCTTAGAATTGAAACCAAAATCTCAGATGTAGTAGAACTCGGGATTAACGGTATCACACTTTTAATAAATACTGTATACTGTACACATACAACTTTAAAGGAACCCATTGCCGAGAGACATAATGACATCATATACCCTTGATGTAATGTAAATTGCAGCTATGCCACCTTGAGGGTAAAGGCTACTTAACTGAGCAAAAGTACACAACCTGATCATTTCCACAATGAGTTCAAATTTCGGTGAATTTTGGAGACATTGGCAAAGTGTGCCTTATTGGTCAATTAAAAGTGTCAACAGACAGCTAATACACATTTTTTTTGTAAAAAAAACCTTTAAGAATTTAAATGAAATGTATAACAAAATATTTAAAAAGGTGTGTGTGTGTGTGTGTAGGAAATAGTCCGAAATGTCTGGAAATAACAATTCACGATGATTATTTGTACTGAACCGAGTCCGAACATCCTTCTTGTTACCTTTCCCGAGGCCTGGTCATGTGCAGACCTCTAGTGGGTGATGCCGCTGATGCAATGTTGATTGCTGTTCCTTGGTAGCATGGTGTGGATGCTGACACTGAAGGCGGCTGGTCTGTCGTAAGTGTATGATTAAATATATATATAATTTCAAGATTAAAAAAATATATAATAATTTCAAGCTTAATGTCCAAGTTTGCAGACGATACAAAGGTTGGCAGGGTTGTCAAGGACACTACTGACACTATGCTGCTGCAACAGGATCTGGAAAGGTTGAGCAGATGGGCTGAGAGGTAGCAAATGAAGTTTAACATTGACAAATGTAAAGTACTACACATGGGAAACAGCAACCCCAGAGCAACGTATCAACTCTGGTACTACACTGACAGTGGTAGAGAATGAAAGGGACTTGGGGGTGGTTGTGCAGGCAGATATGAAGTTCTCTGAGCAGTGCAGACAGGCTGCAAGAGTAGCTCATGGAGTATTGTCAACGATATACAGGAATTTTTCCAGCAGGGATAAGGAGGTGATTATTCCATTGTATAAGGCAATGGTCAGGCCACACCTAGAGTACTGTATACAGGTCTGGAGGCCTCATTTCAAGAAGGATGTACAGCTGCTGGAACGAGTACAGAGAAGGGCAACAAGATTAGTGAATGGAACAAAGGGGTGCTCTTACGAAGAAAGGCTTAAGTTTTGCAAATTACAGTGTCTGGAGACTAGGCACCAGCGAGGTGATCTGATAGAGGTGTATAAAGCCTTGAATGGTTTAAGCATGCTCACTGCTGATGGGATTCTTCCTCTAGCTCAGAAAAATCACCTGAGAGGGCATAAATTCAAATTGAGGAAAGACAGATGTAGGATAGACGTGCAGAAATTTGCCTTCAGCCAGCGGGTGGTTGGTTGGTGGAACAGACTTCCATCCCTTGTGGTGGAGGTTGATAGCCTAAATAAGTTTAAGGCTCAGCTGGACAGGTATTTGAACGAACAGAGGGGTGAAGTGGAAGTGTGGTTTTTTTTTTTTTTTTTTTTTTGCTGATGCTGCATAAGCTTGCTTTCTTGCATCACATGCCTCTACTAATGCTAATGCTAATATCCAACACTTGGACACCATGAGCTAGCATGTGAAAAATTCCACATAGGGTACCCTGCCCCTATAACTTTAATCCTCTTATAAACCTAGGGATTTTTACCCTCTCTTCTCCCTTCCCAAAACTTTTGCCTGGTGGACCCTACCACCACACGTTATATTATTATTCTTGTCCTCCCTCCCCCCTCCAAGATGGTGTGCTTCCTCCTCAGGGTTGCTCTTTCTTTCACCCTACCATCCAGCACCATAGCCTTCAACTATACTCCACTCTTACATTTTCACTGTTCCACCCCATCTTCCCAGTAAGCTCTGGTAATGCCATGGTTCACCCCACCAGAACTATTAGCCCAGCTCCCTATGGGACCCCCTAGGCTAAGTGGCCAGATGATAGCGGGACAGGTATTTCGAACGAACGGAGGGGTGAAATGGGAGTAGTAGGTTTTTTTTTTTTTTTTTTTGGCTGATGCTGAATAAGCTTGCTTTCTTGCATCATATGCCTCTGCTAATGCTAATGAACAACAACCTAAAACTATACTGCAGAAACCACACAATACACACCTTATCTGGCGTTCACAGACCGTATTACAAGGAGCGGTACAAAAGTAATTCCTCCTATATTTTTTTCTTCAGAAAAATTTTTAATTCCCACAACTATACCTTTTACATCAAGTAATCCTCAATCATTAAAAAAAAAAAAAAAAAACATTATTTTTTCACAAAGTCACTGTCATCTTTACGTCAGGCGCTGTATTCCAATCCTGTAAAATTCCTTACTCTTGCTTCAGAGGGCTTTGTGAACACTGCGGTCAAGCTGGGCATCGTCCGCAAAATGGGTTCCAAAAGTGCATCCTTCAGTGGGCCGAAGAGGTGAAAGGTCTAAGATTCAGAGGCGCCTCCGTAGCCAGGTGGGAAGGAGCAGCAGTGCATAGCACCCGCTTCTTGATTAGACCGGGGTTCGAGCCCGTCACCACCAAATATGGAGGATGCGGAAAGGTCAGGGAATGACCACCGCATATCCCGGAGCAATATAGCCTTAGTTGCTAATGCTCCTAAAAACCAAACAACAACAACTAAGATTCAGGCGGTGAGGAAGAACAGTGCACCCCAGTTTTTCAATGGCCTCTATTGTGCACAGACTGGTGTGGGGTAGTGCAGAACCTCATTAAGGTTTTGTCTGGTCAAACTCTAAGGAGATCAGGCTTTCAACTTTTTAAACATTTCCACATACTGATCTGAGTTGGTTGTGGTGCCATGACTTTACCAACAGAAGGCTATCTTTGAAACTTGTTGCGTGGTGAATTTTGATGGTGCCACTCCATTGACTGTCTCTTCATTTCAGTCATAATGCTGAATCCAGGTTTTGTCACCTCTGAATATGTGTGGAAGAAGAATTTCTCCTTTACTCTCGTAGCACGGGATACGTTCCAAACACATGATCACTTTCTGCATTTCTTTGTGCTCAAGTGTCTGCATTTTTGGGCCCCACCAGGTGCAAACCTTATAGCCTAGTTCCTTTATGATGGTTATCAGAGTTTCCCTATACATACTGCATCACACAATTCATGTGTTGTGATGTGACAGTCCTTTTTGAGCGTGTCAATTCGGATCTTGTCTGCTGTCACTGACATTACTGGCCAACCACTTTGGGGCTTGTCAGCATTACTTTTCCCACCCTTGAAGTGTCTTGCCCAGCATCTAATTGTACTCACATCTACATTATTGTCACCATAAACATTTTTGAGATGCAGGCCTCCGTAGCCAAGTGGGCAGGAGCGCAGTAGCACACGCTCTTTGAGTAGACCGGGGTTCAAGCCCCTGACTGCTGAATACGGTCGATCTGCCAACCCGCATTGGACCAGCGTGGCAGATTATGGTCCATTTCCCTCAGCATGAATTGTTGAGGAGGCTTCCACCCTGCAGTGGGTTGATAATGGCTGCACTTTACTTTTTTTTTATATAGAGTTTCATTGGCATCAATTCTTTCTTGGTAAAAAAATTTCAATCACCACTTTGCTTGATGCATATATCTGTAACATCCACCTTTTTGAACTATCCGTGTGCTGTGCTTGCAAGACTGATCACAGTGCCACTCAGTATGGTGAAACAAGAGACTTCTAGTGACCACTCAGCGATATGCGAAATGATCTATGGTGCCATATTTTAAAGCAAAAATTGGGAAGCATTACCTTCATTCTGATACGTGTACATCACAAAGTTGCACAAAAAGTTGGGGTGAAACTGTGGCACTGCAAGACAACAAACCCTATACACTTTCCTCTTTTGTGTATGTTGCAATATTGATTAGGAAATATCCTATGGCATAGACCATGACTCACAAATACGTATATTACATTGCGGGAATATGGGGCTCGCTTAGTGCTGATTCACCTAGTGCTCTCTTTTTCGGGAACAAATTATCAGCGCTAAGCGGGGTCACCTGTATGTGTACAGTGGATGCTAGCTGTTGTGATTACATTTCATTTACAAAAATTGTTACCATTAAGTGGAAGGTTTGTTTTTTTTTTTTTTTTTTTTTTTTTGATAAAATATAGAGCTGTGTTTATCTTACCAATCTATATTTATTATCCACTTCTGTGATATAGTACTCTATATAAATTCATACCACTCAAACAATTTCAGTGTTGAGATGAAAAACTAGATGTATAAATTTATAAAAATAAATACAAAAACTTATTATAAACACACTGATCTATTTTTAAAAAATTCCAATGTTCGTTGTTTTAAATCCTTAGCAACTAAATTTTCAATACATGCCTGTAACCTACACAACGATTTGTAGTGTTCACTTTCCAAACCAAAGATTTTTATGCACTCTGGTATAATTCCATCGAATGTATTTACCCACTCTTCAAAATTTTGTGTATTAATAAATGAATTACTCATATACTCTTGGCACTGCACTACTTTCTTCTATATTTATCACAATACCTGGCTGAATACAGCCAGCTGTATGAAAACAGTTTTTGATTGTTCAGAAATTAAATCCCAAGCACTAGCCATCATATGTGCTGCCTCTAATAAGTTTATTGTTTTTGTTATGTCCTTGGATATTGTCACTTTCTTCAATATCTACAATAATATTTCCTTGCATTGTACTCAAGTACAATGTTTTGAAAACCTTTTTGGGTCCTTATTCGCTAGAAGAAATAAGAGTGTAATGATGTCCAACTGCACATTCGGATGAGTTGTACAGTTATCTAAGGTAGTTAATTGTTATTATTATTTACTAAGGCGCATTTAGGGCTAGAGCCTCAAGCTGCGAACAAATTTAGACTATGTATATAAAGTGCTTAGCATCATAATACACAGCCATTTCTGAATAAACAGAAAATTTTTTAAGGTGGCATCGTTTTAGGTTATATCTCATATTGTGAATGCCTTCACAACGAGTTGCCATGATATTGCACTACTTTGAATAAGTAACGCTTCACCTAAGGAGAAGACTAGTGTTACTTTTTCTCAGATAGGTACCACCACCCAGACAGCACTGTTTCAGGGCTATTTGGCCCTTCGTCAGTGAGTGGGTAGGTACCAAGATATCTGAGAATAAGTAACACTAGTCTTCTCCTTAGGTGAAGCGTTACTTATTCGAAGTAGTGCAATATCATGGCAACTCGTTGTGAAGGCATTCACAATATGAGATATAACCTAAAACGATGCCACCTTAAAAAATTTTCTGTTTATTCAGAAATGGCTGTGTATTATGATGCTAAGCACTTTATATACATAGTCTATTATTATTTACTTATTTTTATTTATTTATTTTTTTTTTTACTGGCTTGTGATAATTCTGTCCCATTCCTTCAGAAAGTAAAAAAAAAAATTGACACATAATCCATGCAATTATGTTGATATTATTTATAGCTGGTATGTTTTCTGTCCTCTGACAACATGTGGATGCTTACTTTCCCAGTTACAAAAGTTTTTTTTTTTTTTTTTTTTATTGTGCCTGTTATCTCTGTGCACATAAGGAGTACAGTCACTTTACTTTTTTTTTTTTTTTTTTTTAGCTGTGAAATTTCTGGACATTTGATAAAGGGCAAGCAGGCATTGCTAAAAAATAAACACTACTTTCATCAGTGTTGAAAATACAGTTAGGACTAAATTCTTCTAGTAAATTAGATAAAACAGTGTCCATCCATGTTTTTTGCTGAACTTGTAATCAAGTCTGATTTTTCTGCATGAGGTGTTTTTTTATATATATATATATATATATATATACAGTGTTATGTCTTTCCTTCCAACTGCTTAAATTCATTTACATCGTGTTCATTTTTAAATTCCCTTGCCTTTTTGCATAAGATATTTCTACTGATAGGAGTATATTTTAATCTTGAATTTGTGAGCCTTTTCAGAAACAATTTTTACATAAGTTTATTCTTTCCAATTTTTTTTTTTTTTTTGTTCAGATTGTCACTCGCAGTCATTCCTGATTCACACAATTTTCTATTCTTTAAAACTTTACACATATGGTGTAAACTTTAAAACTTGGTACTTCTCCTGATTCCACTTAGGCAATGGATCATAAGCAGTTGGAATTTTGTTCTGTTTACTCCAACTTAAATCTCTGTGTTTCTGTGACATTTCTATTCTAAGAAAAAGTAAAATCACATTTCATTTCTCGATGGACGTTAGTTTCAAAATGAACTAAAGTTTATTCATGGAAAGCAGACAGTAGGTTCGGTGCTGCACATGTGTAACACCAGTAACCTGTTGTACATATGTAGTAGTTAAATTTTACAAATAGTAGGTTAGATTGCTCTTTTCCTCAACCATGTAACCCAATAGCAAAAACATAATTTTCTTGATTATTCACTTGCTTTTGTTTACAGGCACTCTCCTACTTTTCATGACAGCTACAGATATGGCAGGGATTAGAAGTTAAAATGTACAACTTTCATGCAACGAGGATAAGGTCGTAATCATTTGGCATGGTCAAGGTTGTAAATAATCAACAAATTTCTGACTTATGCCCAATTTTAGGTGTTCTGGAAGGCACATATCCTAATTGAAACAAAAAATTATAATAATAAACAGTGGCTGATACCAATAACCAGCAATAGCATTAACTGGCATTCACTGTATACTGGAACCAATCCAAACTATTTCAAACTGTTTCAAGCTGGCCATCCTTCAAAAAAAGACAAAAAAAAAAAAAAAAACATCTAAACAATTACAAACACTCAATCACTCTATTAAACCACATTGCTAAGACCTTTGATACAGTACAACTATATAAGACCTCAAATGGCAAAGAACATGACATTTTTCTAAAAAAGACAAATCTGTAGTAACCATTCTATTATAGTTGTAGTGGTCCCTCACCAGCTTAGGAACAACCTGTTAAAATTGCCTTGTGTCTGTCATACCCCCATCAGGTGCATCATTTTAAGTTACAGCATACCCTCTATGATCTTGGCTGCTGGATTGCTGTAAATGGGCTTTTTATAAACCCAGTCAAGTATTATCACCTTCCCATCTCCGAGAACCAGAACCCAAATCAGAAGCTGTCTACTGCATTGGTTGCACAGCTATTCAAAAAGTTCAAAAGGATCTCAGCATAATTTTCTCAAACTTGCAAATTTGACATATTTCTCATGTCAGTAGCCACACCTACAAATCAGTTGGTTTAATTAAGAGAGATAAATACAGATCATTTTAAATATTTTAGACATACTTTTTCTCTCTCTTCAAAGTTACTGCTCTGCTTCAACTTAATTCTGCCTCATCCATATCCATCTAGAATCTGCACCACAAGGTATATTCAAAGAAAATTAAAGCTTAAAGCAATACTTCAGATACTTGAGAAATTCTCTCATCTACTTTCAGCTTTTGCCATTAGATGGCTTAGATGGCCAAAAAAAAAACTCCGAAATGTCTTAGATTACTCCTCAAGATCTCCCCCCCCCCCCCGCACGCGTTTCCTCAAGATATTACGAAGTTCTTAACTTAATCCACTTCTTTAGCTTCTGTGTTTCCTGCAAGGTAATCAGAAGAAAAACAACTTTTCATGTACTTGCCAGTGGACATCTACCCAATCTTATAGGTAGAAGGAATCTCTTTTGTTGAGTAGTATTCATTTGAGCAAAGATGGTGCAAGGATTTTTGCTAGTATCTAGCAAAAATCTAGTATCTCTTGCAAATTTTCCTGCCTTCAAGGTTCAGGAAAACTCTAATCTCTAATTAGGGGGAGAAGAGTAATATAGACCCCATTTATCTGGGTTAAAGTAATGCTTGTGCACATCTCAAGAATTCTTGTTTGTTCCAGCTGGAACCGCCAACTTTGGCAAGGTGGCAATGTGTTAAATGAGTCAGAAGATAAAAATAGGAAAATGAGGCTAAATAACTTCTCTGTGTCAGAGAAGTAAACGTAGAAGAATGCATTGTCTGAACTGTGTCTACAGTAGTGTGGAGTGTAATTAATAAAATCTTCAAACTCCTGTTCAGGACAACTAATGCTGTATAATCTCAAGTGTTAACGGAAACATGGTGCACTCAGCAATTGGGGGTGACGAGTTCCACTATGGTATGAATAATATATTTAGAAAAGATAGGGAAGCTGGAAGAGGTAGTGTAGTGCTTCTTATCAGAGGCAGCCTGAATGGGAAAAAAACACATCTGCCAGCATAGAATCTGCATAGTGAGTTAATTAGCAGCATACGACAAGATGTAACTGGCTTTGTGTATGGGTTCATTAGCATCTCCTGTTTGTTTAAATTAGGTACTAATACAGTAAGTTATGCTTACCATCTATCTTTTTTACTAATGATGGGTTACAACAATGTACCATAGCAGGGATATCTTGTTATGAAACATTTCTTGTGCATATAATTATCATATGATTATTAACTTGTAACAGACTGCCATCTTTGTGCCTAAAGTGGAGGTTTTTGACTCAGTTGCTATAGGTTGACTACCCTTCTCTTGTCTGACACATACAAGATATCTTTTTTCAACCTCTGTTCTCTTTTATGCACAGCACAATTAGATGTAGCATGTTTATTAAAATGGCAATATTACTCATGTTCCCTTTATGTTCTACTTTCTTCACACAGAAAAAAATTTTTTTTTTTTTCCCTTAATGGTTTTTTTATTATTTTATTATTATTATTTTTTTATTACTGTAGACAGTAGCACTGTGGGATCTTCGTAACTTGAAACTCAAGCTACATTCCTTTGAGTCCCACAAAGATGAAATATTCCAGGTTCAGTGGTCTCCTCATAATGAAACAATACTTGCTTCTAGTGGAACAGATCGAAGGCTCCACGTCTGGGATCTCAGTAAAATTGGGGAGGAGCAATCAGCAGAAGATGCTGAAGATGGACCTCCCGAATTGCTAGTGAGTTTTCTGTTTAACTAAGATCATAATTATTTGTATTTCTGTTAATCGTATTAATTTTTTTGTATTTCAGAAACTCCCTGGCACTGAAGGAAATTATTCTAAATACATTGAATAATATATGCTATAATAATATGTGACAGATTAACAAGACCCCCCCACCGTTTCCCAAACTGGTGAATTTCTGCTTCTTTTTGTGAACAAATTTGGTGTCTGGTGTTCTATGGTAGTGTACTTTACAAAATAGAAATTTGCATTAATAGCCTTTTGTTCAATAATTTCATAATACTTGTGTATTGCAAAGCTAAATAACAATGTCTTTCAGTAGGATGCTAAATAAATACTACTTAAATTTTCAGAAGAAATGTATGCAATATTTTCCATGTATTGTAAAATCTAAATAGAGGTGAATTGTTTGCTTTGTAAATCAGTGGGAAACAGATGTAATCAGACATTTTCAAAATAGTTGTTACCTTTCATGATGATGATGAAATGCAACAGCTATTTTGCAAATGGTTGTTTCCATTATGGTGAAAATGATATCATCAGGTCCATATACTTATTTGCATCGTTTGACAGAGAACACGTCTTCCAGTAGGTTATGCCAATCGTGAAGACATTTTCAAAAATCTGCTTCTCAGTAGCAACACAAAAAACGTGAAAGAATAAAAGCAACAGGCATTGTGAATGAAATTGCACGAATAGGGAAAGAAATGGTATGTTTCTCAGTGGAGCCATTTTTGGTTGATGAAATTCAAAAAGAATCTCAAGTGTTAAAACTTGTGGGATATTTGTTATTACAGAAACAAATTTCAAATTCCTTAAATTTATTGCTATTTCCAGAGTTCTGCTTAATTTTTTTTAAGTGATGCTGAAAATCACCATCACTTAAAAAAAATTATGTAGAACTCTGGAACTGATAATTATGGCTGAGAACTAAAATGCATGGGATGCGTAAATTATCTGGTGATATAAACTACGCTGTAATCAAGATACAAAGGAGGTTAGGCAAGTTAAGGCAGAAGCTTATGGGAAGTATCTGGCAAAGAATGTCAAGAAATGCAGCAAACACTTCTAACAGTAGAAGCAAGAGCCAAAAAAAAAAACCCCACACACCCCTTCTCATCCACTTGCTCCAAATGTTTGTATGGTTCTGACATGAATATGTTTAAGCTATCAACTACAACAGATGGAAGTTTGTTCCAGTAATCAACCGCCCTCTGGCTAAAGGCAAACTTCCACACATCTATCCTACAACCGTCTTTCCTCAATTTGAATTTATGCCTTCTCGGCTGGATTATTCTGAGCAAGAGGAACAAACCATTCAAGGCTTTACACACCTCAATCAGATCACCTCCCAGTTGCCTAATCTCCAGACACTGCAATTTGCAAAACTCAAGCCTTTCTTCATAAGAGCAACCCTTTGTTCCATTCACTAATCTTGTTGCCCTTCTCTGTACTCGTTCCAACAGATCTACATCCTTCTTAAAATAAGGCTTATAGACATGTATACAGTACTCAAGGTGTGGCCTGACCATCGCCTTATACAAAGGATAATCACCTCCTTATCCCTGCTAGAAAAATTCCTGTATATCATTGACAAGATACCATGAGCAACTCTTGCAGACCGTCTCCACTGCTCAGAAAACTTCATATCTGCCTGCACAATTACACCCAAGTCCTTTTCACTCTCTACCGCTGTCAGTGTAGTACCACACAGTTGATACGTTACTCTGGGATTATTGCTTCCCACATACAGTACTTTACATTTGTCATTGTCATACTTCAGTTGCCACCTCTCAGCCCCCATCTACTCAACTTTTCTAGATCCTGTTGCAGCAGCATACTGTAAGTAGTGTCATTAACAACCCTGCCAACCTTCCTATCATCTGCAAACTTGAACACTAAGCCTGATATATCTTCATCAATATCATTGATGAATACAGAAAACAACAATGGACCCAACACTGAACCCTGAGGGACTCCACTAATAACATTAGCACACAAAGAGCAGTGTCCATTGATTACCACTGTCCGTCTTCTTCCAATCGACCATCCCTTTATCCATAGCAGCAATTCACCTCCAGTTTCACACTGCTCCAATTTGTGCAGCAGTCTTCTATGTGTAACAGTATCAAAAGCCTTTCTAAGATCCAGATATATGAGATCAGAATTCTTCTTTGCATCCAGTTTCTTTGTGACTACATCATAGTATCCAATCAAATTGGTTAGACAAGACTTCCCCTTAACAAACCCATGCTGTGTCCGAGCTAAAACTGAAGTTTTTGTCTAAACGATCCTGCAATGTTTCTATTAACCAGAGTCTCCATTAATTTTCCTAGAACAGACAGTTCTATTATTACATGTCTCCCGTTGATCCTCCTTTGCGAATTGGGGTCACATTTGCACATTTCCAGTCCTTAGGTACCTCCCTGAGTCCAAGGAAGCTCTCATAATTATGGATAAGAGTTTGCTTACTTTGTTTGCTGCCTCCTTTAATATAACTGGATAGATTCAATCCACCCCAGATGCATTTCTTATGTTTATCTTCAACAATTTCTCCTCCGCTTTACTCTCAGTTATTCCAAGATTATCTAGCTTACTGACAGAGTTGAATACACCTCTGGCATTCCCCTCGCTGAATAACTCCTCGTGTGTGAATGTAGAGGCAAAATATTCATATAGTTTGTTAGCTACCTGAGCAGGATCATCAACAGTTGAACCATCGATATCAAGTGGACAAATCTGGTTCATCCCCTTCCTTCTAAAGCTTACATAAGTAAAGAACGCCTTGCTGTTTTTCTTTGCATACTTAGCCAAAGATTTCTATCGTAATCTGCCTTTGCCTGCCTAACCTCCTTTGTGACTTGGTTACAGAACAGCTTATATATTTCATAGGCTTCTTTGTCACCTGTTAATTTATATGTATCCCATGCATTTTTCTTCTCTGCCACATTTCTAATTAGTTCATCTGACATCCATTTAGGCCTAAATCTTGAACATTATTTCTTTGATTGCTCCCCATTTTGAATTTGCTGTTCATAACATCATCAGTTGGTCCAACCGGATAGAATTTAAATACTGTCTCAGACTACCGTAATCACCATTGTGAAAACAAAAACCCTTCCCTTTACCCCTAATAGTATTTACCTCTTTGAGTAAATCCCACCCACATATTCCAGTCAATCCCTGGGGAATTACAATCCCCTATTATAAACGGCGCCTCCGTGTGGGCAGGAGCAGCAGTGCATAGCACATGCTTCTTGATTAGACCGGGGTTAGAGCCCATGACCACCAAATACGGAGGATGCGGAAAGGTCAGGGAATGACCACCGCATATCCCTGGACCAATGTGGCCTTAGTTGTTATGCTCCTAAAAACCAAATAACAAATAAAAAAAAAAAAAAAAACCTCCATCATAAGACACTGATTTACTTGCCCACTCTTTCTCTGCACAATTGCTCATTATACTCATCAGATTCATTAGGCCTATAACACACCTATTCTCATTTTTCTTTTCCCAGTGCATATGTCACACCAAACAGACTCAACATTGCATTGGTCACCAACATCAATTGGATGTACTTCCTTAGATTTTATGTGTTTCTTAACTAACAGCATAACTACTCCTCCCTTCCTGTCCTGTCTATCCTTTCTGTAGACATCATCATCAGCCATTTTCAATCCACTGCAGGATGAAACCCTCTCCAGCAACTTTCCAGTTCCTTCTGTTTTGTGCCATGGCCATCCATTTACCACCCGAAAACTCGTGAATTTCATCTATCCATCTCCGCCGTTGTCTTCCAGGTTTTCTTCTAGCTCCTCTTGGGTACCATTCTGTTATTTTCTTAGTCCATCTGTCATCATGTCTTTGACATATGTGTCCTGCCCAAGACCATTTTAATTCTTTAGTTTTAATAAGAATGTCCTTTACTTGAGTTTGCTGCCTAATCCTTGTGTTTCTCTTCTTATCTAACCGTCTGATCCCAATATAATCCGTTCCATTCTTCGCTGTATAGTTCTCAGCTTCTCTTCCATTCTTTTGGTGAGTGCCCAAGTTTCACTTCCATGAGTCATGGTGGGAAGTATACATTGGTTCATTATTTTATGTTTCAGACAAACTGGGATATTGCTTTTCAATATGTGACTATATTTCCTGAATGCTATCCATCCAAACTTTATTCTTCTCTTGACTTCCAGCCATTTATCATTTTTACAGTTAATAACTTGTCCCAGATAAGTATATGAATTCACCTTTTCAATTACTGCTCTTTCAATCATTATGCCCTTTTCTGTGGCATACTTGTTCATCATTACTTTTGTTTTAGCAATATTCATCTTTAGTCCAAAGTCCGTACTAGCTATGCATAACTGATTAAGATTTTCCTTCAATTCTTTGGCATCGTGGCTTACCCGCTGGCTAAAGGCAAATTTCCGCACGTCTATCCTACATCTGTCTTTCCTCAATATCAATTTATGCTCTCTCAGGTGATTATTCTGAGCAAGAGGAAGAATCCCATCAGCATTGAGCATGCTCAAAACATAGAGGTGTATAACCTCTATCAGATCACCTCACTGGTGCCTAGTCTCCAGACACTGTAATTGGCAACACTTAAGCCTTTCTTCGTAAGAGTACCCCATTGTTCCTTTCACTAATCTTGTTGCCCTTCTCTATACTCGTTCCCGCAGCTCTACATCATTCTTGAAATCAGGCCACCAGACCTGTATACAGTACTCAAGGTGTGGCCTGACCATTGCCTTATAACAATGGAATAATCACCTCCTTATCCTTGCTAGAAAAATTCCTGTATATCATTGACATGACACCATGAGCTACTCTTGCAGCCTGTCTGCACTGCTCAGAGAACTTCATATCTGCCTGCACAATTACCCCCAGGTCCTTTTCATTCTCTACCACTGTCAGTGTAGCACCACAGAGTGGATACGTTGCTCTGGGGTTGCTGTTTCCCATATGTAGTACTTTACATTTGTCAATGTTAAACTTCATTTGCCACCTCTCAGCCCATCTGCTCAACCTTTCCAGATCCTGTTGCAGTAGCATAGTGTCAGTAGTGTCCTTGACAATTCTGCCAACCTTTGTATCGTCTGCAAACTTGGACAATAAGCTTGATATACCATCATCAATATCATTTATAAATACAGAAAACAATAATAGACCCAACACTGAGCCCTGAGGGACTCCACTAATAACATTAGTCCACGATGAGCAGTGTCCATTGATTACCACTCTCTGTCTTCTCCCCCTCAACCACCCCTTTATCCATAGCAGCAATTTGCCTCCAATGTCACACTGCTCCAATTTGTGTAGCAGTCTTCCATGTGCAACAGTATCAAAAGCCTTTCTAAGATCCAAGTATATAATATCAAAGTTATTCCCTGCATTCTTTTGTGACTGCATCATAGTATCCAATCAGATTGGTCAGGCAAGACTTCCCCTTAACAAAACCATGCTCTGCCTGAGCTATAACTGAAGTCTTGTCTAGATGATACTGCAGTGCTTCTTTAACCAGTGCCTCCATTAATTTTCCTGGAACAGAAGTTAAACTCATAGGTCTGTAATTACTTGTGTCAGCCTTTGATCCTCCTTTGTGAATTGGGTTCACATTTTGTACATCTCCAGTCTATGGGTACCTTCCCTGAGTCCAAGGAAGCTCTCATAATTATGGCTTAGGGTTTGCTTATTCCCTTTGCTGCCTCCATTAATATAACTGGATAGATCCCATCCACCCCAGGTGCCTTTCTTTTGTTTATCTTCAACAATTTCTCCTCCACTTTACTGTCAGTTATTACAAGATTCTCTAGCTTACTGCCAGAGTTGAATACACCTCTGGCATTCCCCTCACTGAATAACTCCTCATTTGTGAATGTCGAGGCAAAATATTCATTTAGTGTGTTAGCTACCTTAGCAGGATCATCAACAGTTGACTCATTGATATCAAGTGGACCAATCTGATTCATCCCCTTCCTTCTAGAGTTTACATAAGTAAAGAACCCTTTGCTGTTTTTCTTTGCATCTCTTGTCAAAGATTTCTCGTAATCTGCCTTTGCCTGTCTAACCTCCTTTTTAACTTGGTTACAGATCAACTTGTATCTATCATAGGCTTCTGTGTCACATGTTAATTTATATGTATCCCATGCATTTTTCTTCTCTGTTCATACGTCTCATTAGTTCATCTGACATCCATTTAGGCCTAAACCTTGAACAATATTTCTTAGTTGGTATGTAAAGCCTAGTAGCTTCCAAGAAAAGTTCTTTGAATACTTTCCATTTTGAATTTGCTGTATAGAATTTAAATACTTTCTCAGAGCATCATAATTGCCTTTACGAAAGCAATAACCCTTCCCTTTAACCCTGATGGTAGTTACCTCTTTGAGTAAATCCCACTTCAGCACACTGTGATCCCTGCCACCTAGTGGTTCCTTTATCTGCACATTCTTAATGCATGAAGAATTACTACTGATAATCAAATCAAGAGTATTACTCCTTCTAGTTGCCTCTCGAACATGCTGATGTAGAAAGCAATCATCCAATAAATTCACAAAAGCCGTGCTAGTGTGTGAGTGACCAACTCACAAATTCCAGTCAATATCTGGGAAATTAAAATCCCCCTTTATAAGACTCTCTGATGTACTGGCCCACTCTATTTCCCTGTACAGTTTCTTATTATTATACTCATCAGATTCATTAGGTCTATAGTACACTCCTACTCTCAATTTTGATCTCAATGTTAATGAACCTGTCCAAGTTGCTGAGAAACTGATTAAGTAGTAGCAGTATTTTGCATCTACATTCACACATGAGTACTGAGAAGTTCTTTACTGAGCAGAATTTAACCGGAAGATAAATGATTTTGTGATAACTAAGAAGAAAGAGGAAGAAAAATTGTTGAGGTCCAACTTAAAAAAGCCGTGGGGTGGATGGGATCTGTCCACTTATATTAATAAAGGCAGCAAAGGAGGTACGCAAACCCTTTGTCCTAATTATGATAGCATCTCTAGATTTTGGAGAGATCCGTATAGACTGAAGATGTGTAAATGTAGCTCCAGTTCACAAAGGGCAACATGAGTAATTATAGACCTGTTAGCTTAATTTCTGTTCAAGAGAAACTAATGCATGGTGATCTAGTCAGGAATCCACTGATACTGCAGTTACAGCACAGATTTGACAACATGCATTCTTGTCTGGTCAGTATAATTGGATATTATAAGGCAGTAAAAAGGCTGGATGAAAAATAATTTTTATATTATGTACTTGGATTTCAGGATGGTGTTTGATACTGTTGTATGTAAAAGTGCTGTACAAATTGGAACATTGTGACATTGGACAAGTTATTGCTCTGAGTAAAGGTATCATTAAGTCAGAGAAGACAGAGTGGTTATTAATGGGCACTGCTCTTCATGGTCTGATGACCAGGGTTCAGCGCTGGACCCATTGTTGTTTTATATTCATTAATGTTATTTGATACCAAGGTTAATGTATAAGTTTGCAGATGGTACCGAGGTTAGCAAGGTGATTAATGACAGTAATCAGGGTAAACTGCTAAAACAAGGTCTAACGAAATTAGGCCTATGGGCTGAAAAAGTATAGTTGAAATTTAACGTTCATAAATGCTAGGTACTGCCTGTGGGTAGCAGTAATTCCAGGTTAATGTACGAATTGTGTGATACTACACTCAGGTCAGTGGAAAAAGTGCAGATAGACTACCAGGACAGCTCATGGAGTTTTTATATGATATACAGCAACTTTATTAGCAGTAATAAGGAAGTGTTTCTTTCTCGGGGAGGTGCCATCTGCTTTGATGATAGTATCGGGGTTTTTTTTAACCTCTTTCTTTGGGTGGAGATAACTGTTTGTTTCCTATTGTATAACGGTTATACTGCATCTTGAGTGATGCATACATCTCTGGAGGATGCAGAGAAGGGCAATGAGATTGAAGGGAATGAAAGGATGGTGTTACCAAGACATTCTTCAGCATCTTGCAACTAGGTACATGTTAAGTGAACTGATGGAGGTGTTTAAGGCTTTAAATAGATTGAGCAATTTCAATGTTGATGCCATTCTTCCTCTTCCTCAGGCTACACACATGAGGGGGTGTAAATTGAAATTGAGGGAGGATGGTTGGAAGATAGATGTCAGGAGATTTTCCTTGAACCAGCAGGTTGTTGACTGTTGGAACAAACTTCCTTCTAGTGTTGTGGGGAAAGCATAGTGATTTAGTGTCATTTAGTGTTTACTAAAAGCTGCATACTGTGTGAAGTTGGGGGAACCAGCTCCACATAGTATACTCTATGTCGCAGTACAGATGCTGTGAAGACCAGCAATGTTGTGAATTATTATATAGTCTGCTGTGGACACTTAGCCACTGGATCCCGGAAACTGGTGACGACAGAGTTTGCATTTTACTGCAGAATCGCTCTGATGTTTGCCTTAACCAGAAGAACAAGGTTATCAGCAAAGTCAACTGGGCCAAGATTCACCCCCCCCCCCCCAGAAACTTGTCTAGCAACAATTTCCAGAAGCAGGCTCTCCACTGACTCCTGGGGCCATCCTTGTGTTACATTGTTATCTTTTCTTGACCGAAACTTGTCTATCACTGAGTAGTTTTGTTTACACCTGTATAAATTCTTAGGTATTCCTGCATGGCAAAGTATGCTGAGCCACCATAATGCATCAAATGCCCCAGCAAAGTCAGTGCATGTGGAAAGCAGGTAGATTTAGTGTGGAGTTTTTTTTTTTTTTTTTTTATGAGAACCCCAAACACGAGAGGTATTAGAACCTATAGTACTTAGTACCGTGCTTGGGTTGGAGTTCAAGTCCATTGTTGACATTGGACTTGAACTTCTGTGGATTGTAATTTTCAGGAAATACGTATGAAGGAAGGTTGTTCCAGAAAACGGCAGTTGAATGAATAAATGAGGAAGATGAAAAGTTGGTTCTGTGGGTTTGAAGCTGGACAGTAAATGGATGTTGACTGGTGGCGGCACCTGTTCGGACTGTTTTGAAAGAGAGAGCGGGAATTATAGAAGCCAATTCAGAAGAACAGTGACCATGGAAGTATCTGTAGAAGAGGCATGCAGCAGAAACAGTACGTCTATGAGAAAGCGAGGGGAGAGACTCTGTTAGAGATGAATCATTAATTAACCTAACTGCCCTCTTCTGAATGGAATCAAGAAGCCTGAGAGAGGTTTTGGGGGCACCACCCCAAATGTGGGAACAATATTCCATGGCAGGGCGGATTTGCGATTTATACAGAGTGAGCAGCTGTTTGGAAGAAAAGTAATGCCGAGAGTGAAAGAGAAAACCAAGTTTTTTAGATGCAGAGGAAGCAATATTTGTAATGTGCTTGTGCCAAGAGAGATTAGAAGTCAGGGTAATCCCCAAAAGAGATATATCATTTTGCCTAGAAATCAGAGTGTCACTAAAGGTAAGCATAGGAGCAGAAGAATCCTTTTTGCGAGATATAAGACAAGACTGAGTTTTAGAAGGGTTGAAATCAACTAAGTTGTCTTTGCCCCACTGGACAATTACCTGAAGATCGGAATTTAAGGAATTGGCAGCAGATTTTCGAAAACTTGAAGCTGATTGAGCAGGACAAGGTTTCTCAAAATGGAAAGTTGAATGCAATGTGCTATCATCGGCAAAACTATGGATAGGATTTCCAGTCAATGGAAGAAGGTCATTGATATACAAGAGGAAAAGAGTGGGGGAAAGAACTGAACCTTGGGGGACACCGGCATTAGTGGAGAAGTTAGAAGACAGAGAGCCATCTACCATCACCCTCAGTGAGCGATCAGAGAGAAAACTGGATAACTAAGTACTAAAAATAGTTGGCAAACCATAAGATGGAAGCTTGTTTAGAAGACCTTTATGCCAAACACGATCAAAAGCCTTTGAGATGTCAAGAGCAACTACTTGTGTTTCACCGAACCTTTCCATTGAATTAGTCCATAAATGGGTAACATAAGCCAGAATATCACCAGTGGATCGACAGTGACGGAATCCAGGTGGTAGTTGACTCTCATCAACCAGTGAAATACCACCACTTTGCTTATTGGAGTTGTGAAGTGGTGGAACCCATGTTTAGTCTCCAGAGCTAAGTTCTGGTTACGATTGACATCATGGCAAGATCTAATCTTCCTTACATTTCGAGGGTACGGCTCCAAATTATTGTGTGCAGGCCAGCCGCTAGATAGACCAACAGACTGAATCTATTAGTAACTCTCTAGGATGCTTCTGGATCATCTTGCTGCCTCTACTCTGCCACATAGTGGCTGGAGGGAGGCCACATTAAATCAAGGAGTTGGGTATATTCTTGCCATGTGTATGCCATATTCAAAAATTTCATTAATTCATTCAGCATATCCTCCCCAACTTTTAGCATAAGCATTAGCATTAGTAGAGGCATATGATGCAAGAAAGCAAGCTTATTCAGCATCAGCCAAAAAAAAAGAAAAAAAAAAGAAAAAAAACAACCACTACTCCCATTTCACCCCTCAATTCGTTCGAAATACCTGTCCAGCTGAGCCTTAAATTTGTTTAGGCTATCAACTTCAACAACAAGCGATGGAAGTCTATTCCACAAACCAACTGCCCGCTGGCTAAAGGCGAATTTCTGCACATCTATCCGACATCCGTCCTTCCTCAATTTGAATTTATGCCCTCTCAGGTGATTATTCTGAGCAAGAGGAAGAATTCCATCGGCATTGAGCATGCTCAAGCCATTCAAAGCCTTGTACACCTCTATCAGATCACCTCGGCGATGCCTAGTCTCCAGGCTCTGTAATTTGCAAAACTTAAGCCTTTCTTCGTAAGAGCAACCCTTTGTTCCATTCACTAATCTTGTTGCCCTTCTCTGTACTCGTTCCAGCAGCTCTACATCCTTCTTGAAATGAGGCCTCCAGACCTGTATACAGTACTCAAGGTGTGGCCTGACCAATGCCTTATACAAGGGAATAATCACATCCCTGTCCCTGCTAGAAAAATTCCTGTATATCATTGACAAGACACCATGAGCTACTCTTGCAGCTCGTCTGCACTGCTCAGAGAACTTCATATCTGCCTGCACAATTACCCCCAGGTCCTTTTCATTCTCTACCACTGTCAGCGTAGTACCACAGAGTTGATACGTTGATCTGGGGTTACTGTTTCCCATATGTAGTACTTTACATTTGTCAATGCTAAACTTCATTTGCCACCTCTCAGCCCATCTGCTCAACCTTTCCAGATCCTGTTGCAGCAGCATAGTATCAGTAGTGTCCTTAACAACCCTGCCAACCTTTGTATCGTCTGCAAACTTGGACATTAAGCCTGATACACCATCATCAATATCATTTATAAATACAGAAAACAACAATGGACCCAACACTGAACCCTGAGGAACTCCACTAATAACATTAGTCCACGTTGAGCAGTGTCCATTGATTACCACTCTGTCTTCTGCCACTCAACCATCCCTTTATCCATAGCAGCAATTTGCCTCGAATACCACACTTCTCCAATTTGTGAAGCAGTCTTCCATGCGCAACAGTATCAAAAGCCTTTCTAAGATCCAAATATATAATATCAAAGTTATTCCCTGCATCCAGTTCTTTTGTGACTACATCATAGTATCCAATCAAATTGGTCAGACAAGACCTGCCCTTAACAAACCCATGCTGTGTCTGAGCTATAACTGAATTCTTGTCCAGATGATCCTGCAGTGCTTCTTTAACCAGTGCCTCCATTAATTTTCCTGGAACCGAAGTTAAACTAACAGGTCTATAATTACTTGTGTCAGCCTTTGATCTTCCTTTGTGAATTGGGGTTACATTTGCACATCTCCAGTCCATGGGTACCTCCCCTGAGTCCAAAGAAGCTCTCATAATTATGGCTAGGGGTTTGCTTACTTCCTTTGCTGCCTCCTTTAATATAACTGGATAGATCCCATCCACCCCGGGTGCCTTTTTTATGTTTATCCTCAACAATTTCTCCTCCACTTTCCTCTCAGTTATTAGAAAATCATCTAGCTCACTGCCAATGTTTACTTCACCTACGACATTCCCCTTCCTGAATAACTCCTCATGTGTGAATGTAGATGCAAAATACTCGTTTAGATTGTTAGCCACCTGAGCTGGATCCTCAACAGTTGAACCATCAACATCCAGTGGACCAATCTGATTCATCCCTTTCCTTCTTGAGTTTAAATAGGTAAAGAACTCTTTTCTGTTTTTCTTTGCATCCTTTGCCAAGGATTTCTCGTAATCTGCCTTTGCCTGCCTAATCTCCTTTGTGACTTGGTTACAGACCAACTTATATCTATCATAGGCTTCCACGTCACCCATTAATTTGTATGTATCCCATGCATTTTTCTTCTCTGCCATATGTCTCATTAGTTCATCTGACAACCATTTAGGCCTGAACCTTGAACAATATTTCTTGGTTGGTATGTAAAGCCTGGTAGCTTCCAAGATTAGTTCCTTGAATGCTTCCCATTTTGTATTTGCTGTTGGTAACATCATCAGTTGGTCCCACTGTATAGAATTTAAATACTGTCTCAGACCAGCATAGTCTCCTTTACGAAAGCAAAAACCCTTCCCTTTACCTCTGATGGTAGTTACCTCCTTGAGTAAATCCCACTTCAGCACACTGTGATCACTGCCACCCAGTGGTTCATTTATCTGCAGATTCCTAATGCATGAAGAATCACTACTGATAATCAGATCAAGAGTATTACTCCCTCTAGTTGCCTCCCGAACATGCTGGTGTAGAAAACAATCATCCAATAAATCCACAAAAGCCTTGCTAGTGTGTGAGTGACCAACCCACAAATTCCAGTCAATATCTGGGAAATTAAAATCCCCCATTATAAGACTCTCTGATTTACTGGCCCACTCTATTTCCCTGTACAGTATCTTATTATACTCATCAGAGTCATTAGGCCTATAGCACACTCCTACTCTCAATTTTGATTTACCTATGCTTATGTCACACCAAACTGACTCAAAACTGCACTGTCCAGCGATGTCAACTGGCTTCACTTCCTTGGATTTTATGTGTTTTTTAACTAATAGCATAACCCCTCCTCCCTTCCTATCCTGTCTATCCTTTCTGTAGACGTTGTACTCCCCAAATTCCAGTTCTGCATTCCTTATATCTGTGTGACACCACGTCTCTGATATCCCAACAATATCTGCCTTTGATGTTTTGAGTAATACCTCAAATTCATCAAATTTATTTACTAAACTCCTAGCATTAGTGTACACGCAAGTATACATGCACCTGTTTCTATTCTTAGCTACCCTAACACAACCCATGTGTTTACTTGTACCGCAATGACTTCCAGCAGTCTCTGAAATATCCTGCATCTTGTTTTTCAGGCTTCTGCTCATTCCAATAGAAGCAGTGCAAGAATCTCTTTCACCTCTGCCCGTGGCTACTGTTAATCCATTAGTCTTTGTCTCCCCCCAAGCTAGCAGTTTTCCGACCCACCTAACACTGCCTCGATAGCATCAGCAAATATTCTTGCACCCTTTCTATTTAAGTGTATCCCATCCCTGTAGAAGCAATCTCTCCTGTTAACAAGTACAGTCCAGGCTGAAAAAAATTCTACCCCTTCAGCCTTGCACAATCCCTCCAGGGCCGAATTGATCGACAAGGCTCTCATCATATACTCCCTCCTATCGTGTCTGGGCAGAATTGCAGACACTTTCAAATTCAACCCTACTTCACGGCTTTTTTTCAACAGTGACCTGTACTTGTTAAGTAATTCCGCTGGTCTCCTACTCTTAATATCATTAGTGCCAACGTGTACAACTATATCACCTTTTGTGCCCTTAAAAGATGATATCTGCTCAACGTCATCAACCTTTGCCCCTGGCAGACATACCCTGGTCCTGTTCCACCTATCCTTTTTACAAAGCATGTTCCCCGTTTCCCTGACAATTGAGTCACCAACAACTACTAGTTCCTGTGGGACCAGCGCATTCTGCCTTGGGGGCTGCCTCTGTGTTGCAAGATGACCAAGTCCAAGCTCTGGTGTTGATGTGGGCAGCTGAGAGCTTGATGGGCCCCTCAATTTATTTCCTTCGAGGGCATCCACCCTGTCCTTCAAGGTCTCATATAGGCCCATAACAACGCCGAGTTGTCGCCTAATTTCCTTGCACTCCTTGCATCGTGCACACACAAAGACATCCCCCATGGCAGTATCATGTCCCGTACCCGATTGCTCCGCAAACATCAAGCAAACAGTGCATCTTAAAAGGCCGTGATTCAGGGGGCAACCGCCCCCCCTCAGTTCTCCCCTGAGTCACAGCACTCCCATTAGCTTGAGCCTTTTGCTTTGCTGCTCTGGTCAGAGTCATGATTTCGATTTAAATGTCAATAAAATTACAATTTCAGAACAAAATTAAAACCTTAAACTTGTATCTTAACACAGTTATAACGCTATATTTATTTTTCGGTATCGAGTGTTATCTACGAGTTACCTTTATATAACTTCCGTATCAAGTATGTATTAATTATTTGCTACGTTTGTACTCTAAGTCGTTATATATATATAGTTAAAAGTACAATTTAATTGACAATGAAGTTTAACAAGATTAATAGATGTACTGATTAATTGACAATATTATATTATGCACTATACTATACAAAGCTAATGCTATCGAATTCCGGATATGCTGTATCGCGCTTCAGTAACGAGTGTTATCTACGAAATCCCTTTATATAACTTCTGTTTCAAGTTATGTATTAATTATTTATTTTTACTAATTATTTATGTTCCGTAACCTAAGTGGTTATATGTATAGTTAAAATTACAATTTAATTGCCAATGAAGTTCGACAAGATTAATAGATTTTACTGATTAATTTTCACGTAGCAATGGCGGCCGTTTATGAACGGTAAACACGTGGATTTGATATCCTTTCCGATACTAAGTAATACCTACAAAATCTCTATCTAAGTTATTTTAACTTTAAGTACCGTAAATAGGAATATAAAGCTACTCTAGAAATAAGTTAATATGTCAATTTAAACTAATAAAGCAGAAAATAAATCAGAAAAAACTTCTCTATTCCAAGAGCGGCAGAAAGGCACGTCCGCACAGGAAATCCTCGATTATAAACATTTTTCTCGAATATATCATGAATAGTCAAACTAATAAAACAAATTTATCTGTGAAAAGATCTGAACCTCTCAAACAATCCTGTGTTCATTTTACAAATATGCATTTCTTCAATTCCAAGCATGTTTCTACTTACAATCTGCCAAACCCACATACCGTTTCTGATAAAATCCCAATTATTGGTTGATTCAACCACTGCTCATCTCATTTGTCCTGATTAGTGTTGCCAATTCTTAATAATACTTCTCGCTAACCGAATGCTCAAAATCCGTTATTTTTAACACTTAACCCACTAACTTTTGAAATTTTCATTTGAGTTAAATCCTCTTAGTGGTGCCATAAAAAATAATGGGTGCCTTAAAAATTTTAAGACCTCAATATTATGTCCAAACAAAAACTTCCAAATTGCATATTAAATGCAGTTTATTCTGAGGAACATTAATTGATTAAGACAGTTAACTAGGGATGATTTCAGAAAATGGAATACCTATCGAAGTTTAAATTGATGTATCAGCATTTTTCAAAAGAAAATATAATTTAGGACGACTAATAGGAACACAATGGGTTTTTGGTGCATTCGAAAGAATTATCAAACAATATTTTTTAGTTACAGTAGAAAATAGAGATAAAACAACTCTTTTTATCCATTATAAGAGAGAGAATATTACCGGGTACAAGAATCATCAGTGATGGATGGCCTGCATATAAAGATCTCTACCGATACATTATTTATACCCATGATGAGGTTATTCATCGCTATAATTTTGTTTCTCCAGATGATTTAAGTGCTCATACTCAGAATATTGAAAACACTTGGTTACATGCCAAAGGAAGATTAAAATACCAGTTTGGAACACAGGATAGTCTACTAGAAGGTTATCTATTTGAGTTTCTATTTCGAAGAAAATTTTCTAAAGAAAAATTATTTAATTATCTTATTTTAGAAATAAATAAATAAGAAAGGTAAATTTTTTTGTGTTTTGAAAGTTAATTGAATTTTTGATTTTCCCTAATTTTTTATTTATTAAATTTTTTCTAACTTTTTTAAGCATATATTTTTTATTTTTTATGGCACCCATTAATAGGATTTAGCCTTCATTTGTTTGTAAGGATTTAAAAAATATATTATATATAAATAGTTATTTATTTTCTGTTTTTAATATAAAATAAATATCTATTTTCTATAAATATCAAATTAAAGACGAAATTCAATACCTCCTCACCATATGCTTCTTGTGTACCCATTTTGCGAAGCACTTCTTCAGGTAAAACATAATTTTTACAACATTTTTCGATTTGATTGAACAATTTAAAGCTATGACCCAACGGTTATGTCGTTTGTCCGCGAGTGTAACTACGTATTGAAATTGATGGGTTCTCCTCAGGGGAATCCCGCAATGATATAAAACCGATTCTTTGCTTTATAAAAAAAAAAAAAAAAAACTGTGAAATAAGATATCTTACTCTGTTTATCTTACTCAATAAAACATTTCAATTATGAAATATTTATATTATTAAATAAATATTTCTTAATTTAAATGTTACACTGCCGAAATATATAAAATGCTAAACATATTTAAAAGTTTTACATTTATACTCTTTCCACTAAAAAATCTGCTATCCACTATTACATATTTTAATCTGACAAACCTGAAGCAATTCTGCTAAAACTAGTGGGAAAACCACTAAATTGGCAACACTGGTCCTGATTATTTGCTGTATTACACAGATCATGTATCTCTATTAGGGATTATGCTGACTTCTAATCTCCCTTGGCATAAGTACATCAAAATTATTGCTTCCTCAGCATCTAAAAAACTTCCTTTTTTTTTTTTTTCTTCTTTCTCTCTCGGAAGCTGGTTACTCTACAAATTGCAAATCCACCCCAGCATGCAATATTGTTCCCACATTTAGGGTAGTGTCCTCAGAACCCAGCTTAGGCTTCTAGATTCTTTCCATTCAAATTCCATTTAGATTCCATTCAACAGAGTAACAAAGTTTCTCCACTCTCCATCTCATCATATTCTGTTTTTGCAGAATAGATTTTCTATAGATAGTTCCATGGGCACTGTTCTTCTAAATTGGCTTCTATAATTTCTGCTCTCTTCCAAACTAGTCAATGTCCTTTTACCGTCCAACTTTGAATTCATAGAACAAATTTCTTCTTCCTCACTTATTTGTTCAACTTCCGTTTTCTAGAACAATTTCACTTCAAACATTTCTTGGAAGTTAGTATTATTATACTATCTTTTTTTTAATCTTCTCAACCTTCAATCCAAGCATGGTACTAATTACTGTATACCTCTCCTTATTTTGGTTTTCATTTAAAAAAAAAAAAAAAAAAAAGTAAGTTAGTTTGTGCTGTTTTTAAATATTGGGTGGAAGGGGGCAATATTTTTTTTCCAGCCTGCAATACGAGATGACATTGAAGGATCAGTGGGGGGAAACTATATGGGCACAGGGCAAACTCCTCTTATTATTTTACTAATATTATTATCAATGTAGAACATATTGAGTATTACAGCTCTGATTCATACTATCAAATTGATTATAGTCTTGGTCTTTAATGGCACAATGGCCACAAGTAGTTGCTTTTTGGATGCAGGTGTGTGAGATAAGCCTGTACCTGTGCTACCCCATCATATGTAGATTCTCTCTTGCTTTGCAATTACACCTGTCAACACATAAAATGTTACAAAAATGAAGATACTCAATCTTGACTAATTTTATGCTGCTGAACACAAAAATTCGTCAGTTGGCTCTTGTATTCGAATTACGGTTGGGGGTCTCATAATAGTGAGTTATTCCACTTTATCAACTATGGCTCTCAGCAAAACGCATGGCAACACTATGGTTTCAATACCACCGTGATAAGTTGTTGTTGCCTCAAATGAGTCTTCAACTCTGCAGTAATCCTCGAATAGAGCTTTGTACTTGGTGTTTTGTTTTAAGTTCAAGGTTCTCTGTGAGATTCCTACTATTTGCACAGTATTTGTGTTGTGTAAGATTAATGTGCCCCGTAATTATGCGAGTAGTCCAGATGACTTCTGTTACGTATATGGAGAAATCACATTAGCTTCAAGAAAGTGTCCCTTAACTCAAGCCATAAAAAATGCCTACTTCTTGTACTTTGGGTGTAAAGTAGGCAGCCAGGACAAGAACTGGGTTCCACACATGTTCATAAAAACTCAATGTGTGGTTGAATCAAAAGAGACATTTTATGGCTTTTGCAGTGCCCATGATATGGAGGGAGCCAACAAATCATGTCACAGGCTGCTATTTCTGTAGGTGCCTCCTATTAGAAAAGGGATGACAATGAAGAAAAAGTGGACAGTGCCCATACCCAAATATACCATCTGCAATTCGTCCCGTTCCCTCAGGGGACAATTTGCAGATATTTTTGGGTATTCATATCTGCAATATAAACCATATAGTGCAGACATACCTATTCCTGAACCGCCCGGCCATTTTTCTTTACACTCTAATGAAGACACTGGTGAACATTGACTTGATATACACGAAGAAGTACAACAGACGTCTACTTAAAGGGATCCACCATTTTGTCCAAACCTTTATCCTTCGGGACTACATACGATCACAGAAATCGTATGTAGAAATGGCAGTTCAACATCAGGGATGTTGAACTGCCAAAGAATGAGGCAGAGCTTTTGATTTGACCTTGAGGCTACAGTAGTGGAATCTACTAGATCATTCTGTGAAAGTGACAACATTTCATACTATAAAGACTGATAATTTTTATCAAACAGAAGGTGACCCACTGTTTGTAAGGATGCTGATGGTTTAATGACAGCATTGAACATTAGGCACGTTCCCAAAGAATGGCGACTATTTATAGACGCTTTTAAGTTATTACATTTATGTTATTACGTAATGGAAATATATTGCCTTCAATACCTCTTGCATGTGCCATCCATGAAAAAGAAACATACACAAATAGAAGTATGTGTGAAATATAAAAGAAATATGAGTGGCAGATATGTGGTGATTTAAAGGTAATTGCCATTTTATTAGAAATACAAAAGGGCTACACTAAGTATTGTTGCTTTCTCTGTGAGTGGGATAGTCATTCCAAGGATATGCTCTATGGGAAGAGGAGTTGGCCTCAATCATTAACACACTGAACGAAAAACATAGCATTTGAACATCTGGAAGATCCAAATAAAAAAACTTTAGCTTCCACCACTCAGCATCAAAATGAGGCTCTTGAACAATTTCATGAAGGCTTTTAAAGTGTACATTCCTGCATTCATATATTTGCAAGAGAAATTTCCAAGATTTAGAAGATTAAGGCAGACGCTTTCATCAGTCCACAAATAAGGAAACTTTTCAAAAAGACGAACAGTTTAAATGTATCCTTAGTGATATTGAGAAATCAGCATGGAAAGCCTTTCAAAACGTTTCGGCTTGTTTTCTAGTAAATGTTAACGCCAGCATCTTGTGGAAGATCTCATTACTTCTTATGAAAAACTGGGGTGCAACATGCCATTGAAAATGCATTACTTGCACTCTCACCTGGATTTCTTCATTCCATACTGTGGTGCCTTCGGTGACGAACATGGTGAGTGCTTCCATCAAGGCATTGCAGAGGTGGAATGAAGATACAAAAGCAAATGGAATGCCGCCATTTTATCCGATTATTGTTGGGTGGTGGTAAAGCATGCTCCCGAAGCTGAATACAAGCAGGAGGCGAAAAGGTCTTGTGTTTGATACAGGTATTTTCATTCATGTAAATAAAATATACCATGTAGAAAAACTACTTTTTTCGAAAAACCAGAGCCATGCTGCCATTTTAAGCACTATTTCCGTGTTTAACACTACAAAATCTAAAAACTACTTTCATGCCCGTACCAGGATATGTTCCAAAATTTGTTGTTTGGTGCTATTTTACAGATTGTGGAGTAGGCAGTTTGAATAAGTTCAAGGAAGAATTAAACAAATTATTGGAAGTGCGGGGGGGGGATTTCTCTGATGCTTTATAAGCTCGCTTCCTATGACAAAATGAGTGTAGGAGATCTGGAGATTTATTTAGCAAGTGCAGATCATTGTTGAAAAAAAAAGTCACAACTTAGGGATAAATTTGAAAGTGTCTGCAATCCCTGCCCAGGTACAATAGGAGGGAGAGGGAGTATATGATGAGAGCCTTGTCAATCAGTTCGACCAGGGAGGGCTCGTGGGGAAGAATTTTTCTCAGCGTGGTCTGTGCTTGTTTACAGAAGAGATTGCTTCTACAGGGATGGGATACACTTAAATAGAAAGGGTGCATGAATATTTGCTGATGCTATCGAGGCAATGTTAGGTGGGTTAGAAAACTGCTAGCTTAGGGGAATTCATAGACTAATAGATTAACAGTAGCCATAGGCAGAGGTAGAAATGATTCTTGCACTGCTTCTATTGGAATGAGCAGCAGCCCGAAAAGCAAGTTGCTGGGGATTTCAGGAACTGCTGGGTGTCATGGAACAGTAAATACATGGGCTGTGTTAAAGTAACTAAGAGTAAGAACAGGTGCATGTATACTTGCATGTACACCAATACTATGAGTATAGTAATTTGAAGTGCTGGTTAAGACTTCCAAGGTGGATATTGTTGAATTATCAGAGATGTGGTGTCACTCAGATATAAGTGATGCAGAAGTGAAATTTGGGAAGTACTATGTGTTATGCAGTTAGTTAAGAAACACAAAATCTAAGGAAGTGCATCCAGTTGACATAGATGGACAGTGCAATGTTGAGTCAGTTTGGTGTGACATAAGCACTGAGAAGGCAAAAATCAGTGTAGGAGTTTTGTTATTGGCCTAATGACTCTAATGAGTACGATGAAATTATACAGAGAAATAGTGGACCAGTAAATCCGAGTGTCTTATAATGGGGGATTTTTACCTTCCCAGATATAGCCTGGAACTTGTGCTTTGGTCACTTGCACAGTAGGAAGGCTTTTGTGGATTTATTGGATGAATGTTTTCTTCAGCAGTATGTTAGAAAAGCAACAAGAGGGAGTAACACTCTTGATCTGATTATCGGTAGTGATTATTCACGCATTAAGTATTTACAGATAAAGGAACCACTAGGAGACAGTGATCACTGTGTATTGATGTGGGATTTACAAAAGATGTAACTACCATCAGGGGTAAATGGAAGGGTTTTTGTTTTCGTAAAGGAGACTACAGTTATTTTTTAGGCTCTCTACAGTGGGACCAACTGATGATGTTACCAACAGCAAATTCCAAATGGAAAGCATTCAAAAAAGTAATTTTGGAAGCTACTATGCTTTTTGTTCTAACTAAGAAATACTGCTCTAGGTTTAGGCCCAAATAGATGTCAGATGAACTAATGAGACTAGTGGCAGAGAAGAAAATGCATGGGATGCACATAAACTGTCAGGCGACACAGAAGCCTATGCTAGATACAAGCTAGTCTGTAATCAAGTGACAAAGGACAAGCCATGGCATATTATGAAAAATCTTTGGCAAAGGATGCAAATAAAAACAGCAGACTGCTTTACTTATATAAACTCTAAAAGGAAAGGTATGAATCAGATTAGTCCACTTGTTATCAGTAGTTTGATTGTAGATGATCATACTCAGCTAGCTGTCGAACTAAATGAGTATTTTGCATCTACATTAACACATGAGGAGTTATTCAAGGAGGAGAGGGCCAGATGTTTACTAAACTCTAATAGGGAGTTAAATGATTTGGTAATAACTGAGAGCAAAATGAAGGAGAAATTGTTGAAGTTAAATGTAAGAAAGACAACTGCAGTAGATGGGATCTATCCAGTTATATTAACGGAGGTGACAAAGGAAATAAGCAAAGCCTTAGCCGTAATTATGAGAGCATCCTTGGACTCGGGGGAAGTGCCCACAGACTGGAGATGTGTAAATGTATCTCCAATTCACAAAGGGGAATCAAAGGGTGACACGACTAATTACAGACCTGTTAGTTTGACCTCTGTTCCAGGGAAAATAATGAAGTAACTGGTTAAAGGAGCATTGCACGATCATCTAGACAAGACAGCAGTGATGATTCAGACACAGCATGGGTTTGTTAAGAGGAAGTCATGTCTGACCAATTTATTGGATACTATGATGTGGTCACAAAGGAACTGGAGGCAAAAAAATAATTTTGATAACATATACTTGGATTTCAGGAAAGCTTTTGAAACTTTGCACATGGAAGACTACTGTACAAATTGTAGCAGTATGGCATTAAGGCCAAGTTGCTACAATGGCTAAAATAATGGTTGAGTGGGAGAAGATAGAGTGGTAATCAATGGATACTGCTCTACATGGACTAATGTTATTAGTCTCATAGTTTGGTATTGGGCCCATTGTTGTTTTGTATATTTATCAATGATATTAATGAAGTTACATCAAGCTTTATGTCCAAGTTTGCAGGTTATACAAATGTAGCAGGGTTTTAAATGACATTATGCTGCTCCAACAGGATCTGGAAAAGTTGGGCAGATGGTCTGAGAGGTGGCAACTAAAGTTTAACATTGACAAATGTAAAGTACTTCATATAGGAAGCAGTAACCCCAAAGAAAAGTACCAACTGGGTGGTGTTACACCCAGAGTAGTGGAAAATGAAAGAGACTGGGGTGTAATTGTGCAGTCAGATATGAAGTTTTCTGAGCAGTGCAGACAGACTGCCAGAGTTGGTCATGGGGTCTTGTCAATGATATACAGGAATTTGGCAAGCAGGGATAAGGAAGTGATTATCCCCTTGTTATACAAATGTAGGCAATGGTCTACATTTGTATAACAAGGGGATGTATAGTAAGGCAATTTGTATAGTAAGGCAATGGTCAGGCCACACATTGAGTACTGTGTGCACATCTGGAAGCCTCATTTTAAGAAGGATGCATAGTGCTAGAACGAGTACAGAGAAGGCAACATGACTTGCCTTCTCTTGTGAAGGGAACAAAGGGGTTCTCTTATGAACCCCTTTATAGAAAGGCTTAAGTTCTGGAAATTACGGCTTCTGAGACTAAGCACCTGTGAGGCGATCTGATTAAGGTGTATAAGGCCTTGAATGGATTGAGCAGACTCACTGTTGATGGTATTATTCCTCTTGCTCACATTACAAACCTGAGGGGCCATAGAGTCAAAACTAAAGAAAGACAGTCGTAGAATAGATGTACTGAAGTTTGTCTTTAGTCAGCGGGTAGTTGATTGCTGGAACATACAAAGGGTACTAGGAAAGTTTTGCAATACAGCTTTGTTTATTTAATTTTTTCAAAGTAATTTCCTCTACATTCAATACACCTCTCCATCCTCCGAAACCAATTTTTAAACCAGTTCTGCCAAGTTTCACTAGGGAGTAAAGCACACTCGTCCCAAGCCCGTAGAAGGTCCTCATCACTGGAAAACTGCCTCCCTTTTAGCTTCATTTTCACATGCGGGAACAGTGCAAAGTCGCAGGGAGCAAGGTCTGGACTGTAGGGAGGGTGCTCGAGAATTTCAGTCCTGTCGTGGTCAAATATTCTGTGCAGGCTTTGGCGCGGTGAGCTGGAGCATTTTCGTGATGGAGGTACCAGGTGTCCATTCTTGACTTTGGCCGCAGGTTCTTCATAGATCCAATGACTTTAGGCAGGCATTGTTCAGTATACCACTTAGCTGTGACTGTCTTCTGCGTGTCCAAAACGACACATTCCACAATTCCACTCGATTTGAAAAATACAGCTATCGTTTTCTTCTTTACAGATCGGGATTTTCTGACAATTACGGGTGTGTCGTCATCATCAAAGACCCAAACTTTGTTTTGAGCCTTGGTCGGCAGATCGTAATAGTACAGCCAAGTCTCGTCACCTGTCACGATGTTGTTCACATACCGAGATTGTCCCTTATCAAACTTTTTTAACATCTCCCGGCACCAAGTCACACGTCGTGTCATCTGCTCTTCAGTCAGTTGATGCGGCACCCAGAGAGAACAAAGTTTCTTCACATGCAAATGATCTTGCAGAATCGAACGAATTGCTGGTGCATTTAGGCCCAAAGTATCCTCTATCTGTTGGTAGGTCACTCGCCTGTTTTCGTCAAGCATTTTCCTCACAGCAGTAACGTTTTCCTCCGTAACTGACGTTCGTGGCCTTCCCGGCCTCTCAGAATCCTCCAGAGTGAAATTTCCCCTTTGGAATTCTCTATACCACCTGAATATCGTTGTACGATGTGGACAATCATCATCTAGTGCAAGAGTCATTTCTTCTAAGCACTGGTCTATGGTTAAACCACGCACGAAATTATACCGCAAAACTGTCCTTATCTCATTTCGTGACCACGATGCCATTGCAAGCACTTTACGCTCTCACTACTAATGAATAACTGAGCCCATCGACTTGGTGCGGCGGCTACTATGCACGTATGAACATGTCTCAACATGCAGCAACAAGCAGCTTCCTGTGATTCATTGTTGCGTCATATTGCAAAACTTTCCTAGTACCCTTTGTACACACTTCCATCTGTTGTTGTGGGAGTTGATAGCTTAAATAAGTTCAAGGCAGAACTCGACAAATATTTGGAACAAATGGATGAGTAAAATGGGAAGTGTTTTTTTTTTTTTCCCCTCCCCCTTTTGTGGCTGACTCTGTATAAGCTTGCTTTCTTGCATCATGTGACTCTATTAATGCTAATACTTATAGCCAAATGTGTATCAGTAGTGGCAAATTATGTAAGGAAGCAAGCTTATATAGCATCAACCAAATAATATAAAAAAATTTAATAAATTAAACTCCAGATCATCTGCCCATCCACTCTAATAATTTTATGATTCCGTAATATTTTTCAAACTAACAACTTTGTCAAAACTACCAGATGGCTATGAATCCAAAGTATAATCTGCCCTATGGCTGATTGCAGATTTTCTGCAACCATTTTTACTCAGTTTAAATTTGTTCCCCATTCTGTGTGTTGTTTGAGCAAGAGTAATTATTTCATCAATATTTAACTTACACAGTCCATTGAAGCCTTAAACACTTCAATCACTCACAGAGCTTCGTTTCCAGTCACTGCAATTTGCCAAACTGTAGCCTATCTTGGTAACCATTTGTTTCCCTCACAGGGAAACAGATGAGTACTCTTACCAAGGAAAATTGCTCTGTATCATTGACAAAACTCATGAGCTATTCAACTGTATGAATAACCCCTCCCCGATTTGTTTCATTCTCTACTACCACGATTGCAGCACCACACAGTTGGGATGTTATTGTGGGAATACCTTTCATTTTTGTTAATGCAGGTTCTCTAGTTACTACCCTAAAAGCTTCCCATTTAGAATTTGCAACTAGAAAGAACATCATATACTTATTTTTACAAAAGCAAAATCCCTTCCACTTATCTTTAGAAGAAAAAAAAAAGCATATCAATATATTATGATCACTACCATCTAATGCATTCTTTGTCTACAGATTCTTAATGCCAAAAGAGTTGCTGTTCTTGATAACCAGATCAAGAGTAATGTACCAGTGTGTGTGGAACTAAACTGAGGGTAGGGGAAAATGAAAAGGAACTAGGGATAACTGGGCAGTCAGATATGAAAGTCCATGCATATCTCTGACTGCACAAAGTGAAGAGAGGCTGCCAGAACAACTCAAGGAGTTTTGTCAATGATATACAGGAATTTTGCTAGTAGTGATAAGGAGGTGATTATCCCATTGTGTGAGGCAGTGGTCAAGCTACATCTTGAGTACTGCATACAAGTCTGGAGGCCTCATTTTAGGAAAGATGTAGATGTGCTGGAATGGGTGCAGAGAAGTGTAGTGAGAGTTACAAAGGAGTACTCTTACCAAGAAAACATTCAGTTCTGCAAATTTCAACAATCCAAAGTCTGGAGACCAGGCATATAAGGAAATCTGATTGACATGTTTAAGACTTTTACTTGCTTGAGTGAACTCAATGCTTACAGGATTCTTCCTCTTGCTCAGACTTGCACATGGGGGGGGGCAACATAAATTGAAATTGGGAAAGGATTTCTGCATATTCCGTGCAAGTTGCCTTCAGCCAACTTGCACAGAATGTGCAGTTTCCATTTCTTGTAGAAGTGAATAATTTGAATAAATTCAAGGAAGGACTAGACAGTTTTGAAGATTTTTTTTTTTTTTTTTCTTCTTGCTGATGTGTTATAAGCTTAGTTTCTTGTATCACTTGCCACTACTAATAATAAGCAACTTGTAGAACTGATAAGCGTAGAAGGAAACTTGAAATATGACAAAAAATCTTAAGGTACTTGCTGTTGTGATGGTGATTAGTAGTAGTAGAGGCAGGTGATGCAACAAAGCATGGTATAAGCTTATGAAGTATCAACCAAAAAAAAAAAAAAAAAAAATCACACATCCAATTCCTCCTTGAATTTACTTAAGCTTTCAATTAAATGATATACTTCCATCAATTAGATGGAGGTTTCAAGATAGTGTGGCAGCTTGCAGCTAATAGATTTCTCCATTACTTTTGAAATGAAATGAGATGATAATTGAATGGGAGCGATTTGTCACTTTTTTTTTTTTTTTTTTTTTTTTTTTGGAAATAGTAGTAGTAATAGTGGCATGTGACTGGAGAAAGCAAGATTAGGTAGCATCATCCAAAAAAAAAAAAAGTCTCACATCTATTCCCTCTAAAAGTTTGTCCAGTTCCTCTTTGAATTTATGCCTCCTCAGGTTCATCATCTGAGCAAGCGGAAGAATTCCATCAGAATTCTTCATGCTTAACCCATTCAACGCCTTACACACCGCAATCAGATCACCTCACAGGTGCATGTTCTCCAGCCACTGCAATTTGCAGAACTTAAAAGCCTTTCTTGGTAACAGGACAACTGTTCCCATCACCACTTTTTTTTTTTTTTTTTTTTTTTTTTTTTTGCCTTTCTCTGTACTCGCCCAAGCAACTCTACATCCTTCCTAAAATGAGGCATGCAGACCTGTATGCAGTACTCAAGGCATGACCTGACCATTGCCTTATCATCAGCCGTTTTCAATCCACTGCAAGATGAAGGCCTCACAAGCATCTTTTGAGTTTCTTCTATTTTGTAGAATGACCATCCATTTACTACCCATGAATTTTATCTGTCTGTCTCCATTGTTCTCTTCTAGATTTTCTTTTAGCTCCTCTTTGGTACCATTCTGTTATTTTCTTAATCTATTGCCTTATATAAAGGGATAATCACCTCCTTTTCCCTACTAGCAAAATTCCTGTATATCATTAACAATACCCCATGACCTGCTCTGGCAGCCCATGTACTTTGAACAGAGAACTTCATATTAGACTGCACAATTACTTCGAAGTCTTTTAATTTTCTACCAACCTTAGTGTAGTACCACACAGTTGGTATGTTTCTCTAGGGTTACTTCTACCCATACGTTAGTACCTTGCATTTGTCAATGGTAAAGTACCTGCCCGGCAACCCAAAGGTCGCGGGTTCGATTCCCGCCTCGGGCTTGGATCAAAGTACTGCAAAAACCTTGGGAGGTGCAATATGGCCACAGAAGCCGATGCGCCAACAACTACCAAATCAAAAAAAAAAAAAAAAAAAAATTTGTCAATGTTAGCTTCAATTGCCACTTCACGGCCCATCTGCCCAACTTTTCTGGATCCTGTTCAGTAGCACACTGCGATTACTGACATTAACAACTCTGCCAATCTTTGTATCGTCTGTATACTTCAACATTAGGCCTGATATACCTTCATCAACTATAACCTTGCAGTTTTTGCGCCATAAAATTCCAAATCAAATCAAAACCTTCATCAACATCATTGATAAATATACAAAACAACAGCAGGCCCAACACTGAACCCTGTGGGGAGTCTACGAAGAGTCCACTCTGTCATCTTCCACACCTTTTTTATTCACAATACCATACTACTCCAGTTTGTACAGCAGTCTTCCCTTTTGTGTAGTAGTCTACGCAAAAGTATCGAAAGCTTTCCTGAAATCCAAGAATATGATATCATAATTACTTTTTGCATCCAGTTCCTTTGTAACGACATCTTAGTATCCAATCAGATTTGTCAGACATGGCTTTCCCTTATCATATCCATTCTGTGTCTGAATTATTACTGCAGTCTTGTCTAGATGATCCTGCAATGCTTCTTTAACCAGTAACTCCATTATTTTCCCTGGAACGGAAGTTAAAATAACAGGTCTGTAATTACTCATGTCATCTTTTCATTCGCCTTTGTCAATTGGGGATACACTTGCACATCTCCAGTGCGTGGGGACTTCCCTTAGTCCGGGGATGCTCTCCTAATTATGGCTAAGGGTTTGCCTACTTCCTTTGCCACCTCTTTTAATATAACTAGATCCCATCCACCTGGGGTGGATGGAATCTATCGAGTTATAACTTCAACAATTTTTCATCCACTTTGCTATCAGTCATGACAAAATCATAAAGTTCCCCCCTGTTAGAGTTTAATAAGCTTCTGGCCTTCACTTTCCTAAAGAATTCATGTGTGAATGTACAAGCAGAATACTTATTCAGCGCCGACTGGGCTAGCCAGGTGGGTAAAGTGCCTGCCTGGCAACCCCAAAGGTCGTGGGTTCGAATCCCACCTCAGGCTTGGATCAGAGTAGAAAATGAAAAACCTTGGGGAGGGGGGGGGGTGCAATATGGCCACAGAAGCCGATGCGCCAACAACTTACAAAAAATAAATAACTTATTCAGATTGTTAGCTATCTGATTAGTATCATCAACAGTCAAATCATCAATATGAAGTGGACCAATCTTCTTTATCTCCTCCTTCTAGAGTTTAAATAAGTATAAAAGTCCTTGGTGTTTTTCTTATCTTTTGCCAAAGATTTCTTGTAATCTGCCTTCACTTGGCTAATCTCCTTTGTAACTCGAGTACAGACTAACTTATATCTAACATAGGCTTCTGTGTTGCCTGATAATTTATATACATCCCGTGCATTTTTCTTCTCTGCCATGAGTCTCATTGTCGACTGCGCTGGCTAGGTGGGTAAAGTGCCTGCCTGTTAACCCAAAGGTCATGAGTTTGAATCCTGCCTCTGGCTGGGATCAGAGTAAAATGCAAAAACTTTGGGAGGTGCATTATGGCCACAGAAGCCGATGCACCAACAACTGACAAAAAAAAAAAAAAAAAAAAAAAACGAATCATTAGTTCATATGACAACCATTTAGGCCTAAACCTTTAACAGTATTTCTTAATCGGTATGAAAACTCTAGTGGCTTACGCTATTAATTCCTTGAATGGTTCCCATTTAGAATTTCATATTAGTAACGTCATCAGTTGGTGCCACTGGACAGAATTTAAAAAATCTGAGACCCCTGTAGTCACCTTTAAGAAAGCAAAAGCCCTTCTCTCTGCCCCCGATAGAGTAATTATATCTCTAAGTAAATCTCATATCAGTACACTGTGATCATTGCCACTTAGTGGTTCCTTTATCTGCAAATTCTTAATGCACAAATAGTCACTGCTGATAACCAGATCAAGATTATTACTCCCTCTGGTGGCCTCTCGAACATGCTGCTGCAGAAAACAATCACCCAATAAATCCATAAAACCTTGCTTGTTTGTGATTTGACCATCCCACAAGTTCCAGTGAATATTTGGGAGGTTAAAATCCCACATAATACAATCTGATTTACTGGCCCATTCTACTTCTGTGTACAATTGTTCGTCATACTCAGTCATTATGCCTATAACACACTCCTACTCTCATTTTGCTTTCCAAGTACTTATGTCACACCAAACTGGCACAACGTTGCACTGTCCATCTATGTCAATTGGATGCATTTCCTTAGATTGTGTTTCTTAATTAACAGTTAATTATCTTAATTATCTGTGTGACACCACGTCTCTGATATCCCAACAGTATCCACCGTTGATGTCATCACCACTTAAATTCATCAAATTTATTTACTGTATAATCCTAGCATTGGTGTACGTGAAAGTATACATACATCTGTTATTACTCTTAGTTTCTCTAAAACAAATCTTGGCTGCTGCTCATTCTAATAGAAGCAGTGCGAGAATGGCTATCGCCTCAATAGCATCAGCAAACACTCTTGCATGCCCTTCTATTTAAGTGTATCCCATTCCTGTAGAAGCAGTCTCTCCTGTTAAAAGTTCCCCAAACATTTCACAATTCGCATATTTGTTTTGGACTGTGATGCATCAATTGGAGGATTGCCACTCTAAGTTCCATTCCTGTAGAAGCAGTCTCTCCTGTTAAAAGTTCCCCAAACATTTCACAATTCGCATATTTGTTTTGGACTGTGATGCATCAATTGGAGGATTGCCACTCTAAGTCCCCCCCCCTCCCCCCGTCACAGCACTCCTGTTACTTTGTGCCGATTGCTTTACTGCTCTAATCTGGAGCATGGTATTGTGTACTATTGAATAACAATGAAATTATTAAGATTAATTTAGATTAATCAATACCACACTATCTAATAGATTCCTAAATGCAGTGATACATATTATGCTATGTAGTTTTACTTTAGAGCTACCTATTTACCACAATTAAAATTTGAATTCCCTATCACTCACTTGAGAAATGCACAGGAATAGTATTGATGTGCTTGGAGTGGCGGATACGAGATGGAGTGATGCAGGCGAATTTGTAAATGGAGACTATAAAGTTCTGCATTCTGGAAGTTGTGGTGGATGGGGAGTGGCAGTAATTAGGACAAAGGTTCGTGAGAGCACTAGTAGATGTGGAATCGTTGGGAACTAGACTTATCATGGTCAGATTTGCGTCAAATAGTGCTGACGAGTTAGTTGAGATGTACAACTAACTCGTATGAAAAATTATAATATGAAAAACCAGATCAAGAAACAACATGATAATTATGGGGGGGGGGGATTGGAATGCAGTTTTTGGAGAGAGAGAAGGGAAGAAAAGACTGTGGGGAATTTTGGTCTGGGTGTGAGAAACTCAAGAGGTGAACGTTTTTGCACAGAAGAGAGTCTAATGGTAGCAAATATGTGGTTTAAGGCACCACTCAGCAGAAGATATGCATGGAAGAATCCTGGCAATTCACAAAGGTCATATGAGTTAAACAGAGATACCATAACAAAATGAAGAAAGCAAGCCCCTGTCTGGGAGCGGACAAAGATTCAGATCATTCATAAGATGGAACATTGAGAAATTTAGGCAGGAGAGTGCAAAAATGTGTTTCAAGATCTGACCAGTTTTATCGCTGCCGGGGCTGACTGCGAACATTGTAGAGCAAAATTAGTCTTTAATCAAGGAAGATAACTTGTAAAGTTGCATTGGTGGCTTTGGGTAAGAGTGAAAAAATTAGGAGGACGTCTTGGATCACAGATATCTTACTGCAGAAAATGAATGAGCAGAGGAGACTGAATGGCCAACGTAGATTGAAGAATGAATATTGATAGGGATTGTAGGAAGGCTAAAAAACAGTGGTGGGCAGCGAACTGTCAATAGAGTGAAGCGCTCGAACAACAAAGTCATGTGGACTTGGCAAATAGAAAAAATCAGAGTTAACAAGAAAGGAATCCAAACGAGAGCAATGCAATATGAAAAAAGAATGACAGTACTGAACTTCAAAGAACAAAAGGAAAGATGGAGGAGATATGCTGATGAACTTTATGATGATTGAAGCATGTACACATGGAGGAATGAGGCACTAAAAGAACAAGAAAACATGAAGAAGGATGAATTCAACACAGCCTTAAAGTCCCTTGGCAATAACAAAGCGCCAGGAATTGACAGCATTCCTGTGGAGCTTTTAAAATACAGTGGTGAAAATCTGAAGAAAGCCTTATTTGAACTGATAGAGATGATATATAGCAATGAGCATTGTCTGTAGGATTTCTGCACATCAATCACAATCCCCATATCCAAGAAGAAGTTACCAGCAGTATGCCAAGACTACAGAACTATAAGTCTTATTACCCGTGCATCCAAGATTCTGCAGAAAGTTATCAAAGTTCGTGTAGAGAGTTGAACAATTTCTGGATGACTCACAGTGTGGTTTTTGAAGAGGCAGATTGATGAGAGATGTTATTGGAATGTTCAGTGTTGGGTGAGGCAGTGTATAACTTGGGAAGAAACTTCTATGTGTGTTTTGTGGATTACGAGAAGGCATTTGATCAAGTAATCTGGAGAGAATTATTCCCGTTGCTTGAGAAAATCAGATGCAAGATTATTGGACTGATCTATGACTTGTACAGAAGAGAAAATGCGGTGATAAAAGTGAGGGGAGAACTAACAGGAAAAGCTAAAGTTAAGAAGTGAGTTAGAGGGGTCCTTACTTTCACCTCGTTTGTTTAATGCTTTTGCCAAAGTCATAATTAAGGAGGCACTTGAGAATAAGAAGTGTCAATTAAAATAGGTGAAAAGTACATATAGTCTATTAACTTTGCAGAGTCGTTCACTCCATAATACCAGGTTGCTCTACTACACTGCAAAAAATGATCAAAACACTAAATAAGAAAGCCCTGAAGTGTGGAATGAATATAAATGTTATGAAAAATAAAGGGGTAACGTTGATTGGTAAAAAGTTAATATCCGTCCAAATTGAGATTGATAGAGTAAGAATGGAGAAGGTATCTGGGACAGTTATTTGCACGGGACATTTGATGTCAAACTGAGATTCAATCCAGAATTGCTATGGCAAAACAATCTTTCAAGAATAAATGTCCTTGGTTGCACGGCAGAAGATATCAAAAAAAATTATGAAGAGGATAATAAAGACATATATCTGGCCAGTGGCATTATATGCAGCAGAGACATATAGATTCTAACAAAAAGAGATTGAAGCCTTCTAGATGTGGTGCTGGCGCAGGATGGAAAAAATTGAAGTGACTGAAAAAATGTCAAATGTTTAAGTAATAAGAACAAGGGAAAATTTTAGGTAGAATAAGATCAACTAGGCTAAAATTGGTGGGCCACACGATTTGACATAGTTGCATCCCATAGGAATAAATTGGGGAATTGGGAAAATATACTAATCGGAACCCAATAACACATTTTGGGGTGTTTTTTTTTTTTTTTTTGGTAATTCATTCCAAGACCTCAGAAGCTGAAATTTTCACTACATAACTAAATTATTTATTTCTAAAATGTCACTTTTATAATGGAAATTGTATTAGTTTTATATAAATTTACGTTAAATAAGCACAACACAGCAATAACAAAACACACAGCCAACATGTTTAAAAACGCTGATATTAGCTGAGAGAAGGGTTTATGTGCTACAGCCAGAGAATGCACTTCACTTTCATCGTTAACATAGATAACGATGAAAATACACTTTCTAAAACTCATTTCTGGAGGTCATGACCATAAAACAAAAAAAAAACAATTTACACTTTCTGGTTGAGTGGACTTTTTCTTTTTTTTTTGTTATGAAAACCCCAAACATGACAAGACATTAGAACCTATAGTACTTAGTACAGTCCATTCCAGTTATTTGGCACACATTGGTACTAGTGCATTTTGGCCCAATTAGTGGCTGCCCCAATTAACCGAAGTTTCATGTAAATAGTTAAAAATGCAATGTATTTCCCCCCCCCCCCCCTTTTTTTTTTTTACAATTGTTCACTGTATAATCAAATTACGTTACGACGAACTCAACATAGTAAAGTACCATTCACTATACGATGCATTAAGCGCCAGTCATTGTGATCACGTTTGTGAATTGAATTTTAATTCGATTAAACAGTGATTCTAATTAGCGAAAAGAGAAGGAATATTATTCACAGGCTATAAAAGCAAAGATATATTAAGCACAAATTTACCCTTTATTACCTTACCAATTAAAAAATTAAATGATACATTGAAAATCGGAAGAATGTAATCGGAATAATTAATACGTGCTTAATTTGTGGGTGGAGAGGTTAAAATTTAAAATAGTAAAAAGATAAGCAATCGATAACAAAGAACACAACACACAGGCACGCACAAATTGCAAGTAACACAATGGGTCAAGTGAGAACCGAGTAATGAGCTACAAAGCTTTAAAAATAGGAATAAAGAAAAGATCTGAAAAATAATTTTTATATATGATTGAAGATTTAATGGAAGTGTAAACACATTTCACCATAATAACCCACAGAATTCCAGCTGTCTGTATTATCGCAGATTCAGTAAGATTGAGGTTACTGTTCGCTTATAATAGATTTCACTAACAGAAAAGCCCAATAAACAGGTGACTGCTAATTGTTTTTATTTAATGGTTGTGACCTCCAGAATTTCGACCGAATCTCATGGTACTCTCGGAGACAATCGTAGGGTACTGCGCTCTCTTGCCCCGATTAAATGACATGCTGTTCCAATTAAGCGAAGTAACCCTGGCTATTTTCTCGATTAGTTTCTGTTTTTTTTTTTTTTTTTTTAAGATTTCTCCCAAATAAACAGCTGTCCTTATTAACAAAAACATATAAAGCAAGACATATAAAGTAAGGTTGTTCCAGAAAATGGCAGTTGAATGAATAAACGAGGAAGATGAAAAGTTGGTCCTGTGAGTTTGAAGTTGGACAGTAAATGGATGTTGGCGGCACGTGTTCGGACTGCTTTGAATTATAAAAACCAATTCAGAAGAACAGTGCCCATGGAAGTGTCTGTAGAAAAGGCATGGAGCAGAAACAGTACGTCTATGAGACAGTGAGTGGAGAGACTCTGTTAGAGATGAGTCAATAATTAACCTAACTGCCCTCTTCTGAATGGAATCTAGAATCCTGAGAGATGTTTTGGGGGGGCACTGCCCCAGATGTGGGAACAATATTCCATGGTAGGGGGATTTGCAATTTGTACAGAGTGAACAGCTGTTTGGAAGAAGAGTAATGCCGAGAGCAAAAGAGAAAACCAAGTTTTTCTAGATGTAGAGGAAGCATTATTTGCAATGTGCTTGTGCTAAGAGAGATTAAAAGTCAGAATAATCCCCAAAAGAGATATCAACTTGCCTAGAAATCGGAGTGACACCAAAGTTAAGAAAACTGAACATTCGGGGACACTAGCATTAGTGGAGAAGTGAAGAATCCTTTTTGCAAGAAATGAGACAAGACTGAGTTTTAGAACGATTGAAATCAACTAAGTTGTCTTTGCGTCACTGGAGAATTACCTGGATATCGGCATTTAGGGAATTGGTAGCAGATATTTGAAAAGTTAAAGCTGTTGAGCAGGGCGAAGTTTCTCAAAATGGAAAGTGGGATGCAATGTGCTATCGTCAGCAAAACTATGGATAGGATTTCCAGTCAACGGAAGAAGGTCATTAATATACAAGAGGAAAAGTGGGAGAAAGAACTAAACATTCAGGGACACCAGCATTAGTGGAGAACTTAGAAGACAGAGAGTCATCTACCATCACTCCCAGTGCTGGATAACCAATTACAAAAAACAGTTGGCATAGCATTAGCATTAGTAGAGGCATTTGATGCAAGAAAGCAAGCTTATGCAGCATCAGCCAAAAAAAAAAAAAACCACTTCCACTTCACCCCTCTGTTCGTTCAAAATACCTGTCCAGCTGAGCCTTAAACTTATTTAGGCTATCAACCTCCACCACGAGGGATGGAAGTCTGTTCCACCAACCAACCACCCACAGGCTAAAGGCAAATTTCCGCACGTCTATCCTACATCTGTCTTTCCTCAATTTGAATTTATGCCCTCTCAGGTGATTTTTCTGAGCTAGAGGAAGAATTCCATCAGCATTGAGCATGCTTAAACCATTCAAGGCTTTATACACCTCTATCAGATCACCTCGCTGCTGCCTAGTCTCCAGACACTGTAATTTGCAAAACTTAAGCCTTTCTTCGTAAGAGCACCCCTTTGTTCCATTCACTAATCTTGTTGCCCTTCTCTGTACTCGTTCCAGCAGCTCTACATCCTTCTTGAAATGAGGCCTCCAGACCTGTATACAGTACTCTAGGTGTGGCCTGACCATCGCCTTATACAATGGAATAATCACCTCCTTATCCCTGCTGGAAAAATTCCTGTATATCATTGACAATACTCCATGAGCTACTCTTGCAGCCCGTCTGCACTGCTCAGAGAACTTCATATCTGCCTGCACAACCACCCCCAAGTCCCTTTCATTCTCTACCACTGTCAGTGTTGTACCACAGAGTTGATACGTTGCTCTGGGGTTGCTGTTTCCCATGTGTAGTACTTTACATTTGTCAATGTTAAACTTCATTTGCCACCTCTCAGCCCATCTGCTCAACCTTTCCAGATCCTGTTGCAGCAGCATAGTGTCAGTAGTGTCCTTGACAACCCTGCCAACCTTTGTATCGTCTGCAAACTTGGACATTAAGCCCGATATACCATCATCAATATCATTTATAAATACAGAAAACAATAATGGACCCAACACTGAGCCCTGAGGGACTCCACTAATAACATCAGTCCACGATGAGCAGTGTCCATTGATTACCACTCTCTGTCTTCTCCCCCTCAACCACCCCTTCATCCATAGCAGCAATTTGCCTCCAATGTCACACTGCTCCAATTTGTGTAGCAATCTTCCATGTGCAACAGTATCAAAAGCCTTTCTAAGATCCAAGTATATAATATCAAAGTTATTCCCTGCATCCAGTTCTTTTGTGACTGCATCATAGTATCCAATCAAGTTGGTCAGGCAAGACTTCCCCTTAACAAAACCATGCTGTGTCTGAGCTATAACTGAAGTCTTGTCTAAATGATCCTGCAGTGCTTCTTTAACCAGTGCCTCCATTAATTTTCCTGGAACAGAAGTTAAGCTCACAGGTCTATAATTACTTGTGTCAGCCTTTGATCCACCTTTGTGAATTGGGGTCACATTTGCACATTTCCAGTCTATGGGTCTTCCTTGGACTCAAAACCAGTCCTTGGACAGGTTTTGAGTCCAAGGAAGCTCTCATAAATATGGCTAAGGGTTTGTTTACTTCCTTTGCTGCCTCCTTTAATATAACTGGATAGATCCCATCCACCCCGGGTGCCTTTCTTGTGTTTATCTTCAACAGTTTCTCCTCCACTTTACTCCCAGTTATTTCAAGATTCTGCAGCTTACTGCTAGAGTTGAATACACCTCTGGCATTCCCCTCGCTGAATAACTCCTCATGTGTGAATGTCGATGCAAAATATTCATTTAGTTTGTTAGCTACCTGAGCAGGATCATCAACAGTTGACCTAGCAATATCAAGTGGACCAATCTGATTCATCCCCTTCCTTCTAGAGTTTACATAAGTAAAGAACTCTTTGCTGTTTTTCTTTGCATCCCTTGCCAAGGATTTCTCGTAATCTGCCTTCGCCTGCCGAACCTCCTTTGTAACTTGGTTGCATATCAACTTGTATCTATCATAGGCTTCTGTGTCATGTGTTAATTTGTATGTATCCCATGCATTTTTCTTCTCTGCCATATGCCTCATTAGTTCATCTGACATCCATTTTGGCCTAAACCTTGAACAATATTTCTTAGTTGGTATGTAAAGCCTAGTAGCTTCCAAGATAAGTTCTTTGAATGCTTCCCATTTTGAATACTGTCTCAGTCCATCGTAGTCGCCTTTACGGAAGCAATAACCGTTCCCTTTACCCCTAATGGTAGTTACCTCTTTCAGTAAATCCCACTTCAGCACACTGTGATCACTGCCACCTAGTGGTTCATTTATCTGCAGATTCTTAATGCATGAAGAATCACTGCTGATAATCAAATCAAGAGTATTACTCCCTCTAGTTGCCTCCCGAACATGCTGATGTAGAAAACAATCATCCAATAAATCCACAAAAGCCCTGCTAGTGTGTGAGTAACCAGCCCCCAAAATCCAGTCAATATCTGGGAAATTAAAATCTCCCATTATAAGACACTCTGATTTACTGGCCCACTCTATTTCCCTGTACAGTTCCTTATTATACTCATCAGAGTCATTAGGCCTATAGCAGACTCCTACTCTCAATTTTGATCTCCCATTGTTTATGTCACACCAAACTGACTCCACACTGCACTGTCCAGCGATGTCGACTGGCTTCACTTCCTTGGTTTTTATGTGTTTCTTAACTAATAGCATAACACCTCCCCCCTTCCTATCCTGTCTATCCTTTCTCTAGACATTGTACTCCCCAAATTGCAGTTCCGCATCCCTTATATCTGTGTGACACCACGTCTCTGATATCCCAACAATATCTGCCTTCGATGTTTTGAGCAATACCTCAAATTCATCAAATTTATTTACTAAACTCCTAGCATTGGTGTACACGCAAGTATACCTGCACCTGTTTCTATTCTTAGCTACCCTAACACAACCCATGTGTTTACTTGTACCGCAATGGCTCCCAGCAGTCTCTGAAATACCATGCATCTTGTTTTTCAGGGTTGGAATAGGATGGAAGCTTGTTTAGAAGACCTTTATGCCAAACATGATCAAAAGCCTTTCAGATGTCAAGAGCAACTGCTTTTGTTTCACCGAACTTTTCTATTGAATTAGTCCACAAATGGATAACATAAGCCAGAATATCACTAGTAGATCGACATTGACAGCCATTCTGAAGAGCATCGATCAGATGGAAGGTTTCTAAGAGTTGGCAAGTAATTGCAATGGGACGATAATTAGATGGGAGGGATTTGTCACCTTTTTTAGGAACTGGCTGGATATGAGCAAATTTCCAAGCAGAAGGAAAAACACTTTTAGAATAAGAAAGTGAAAAAAGGCGGCAAGGAATAGGAGTAAGTTCAGGAGCACAGGTTTTGAGAACAAGTGAAGAAATACCATCGGGACCTGGAGCTTTCTTAGCATCAAGATTCGTCAGAATCCTTTTGACGGAAGACCAGAGGAGGCATTGAATGGAGCATGTTGGGAATGGTGGAAAGTGTTTTACATAGATCATTAATGCATGAGTTGGAAGTAAAATGGGATGCTAGCAGGTCAACTTTATCCTTGGCTGAAGTGACAACAGAACCATCTGGTTTTGAGACAGGTGGAAGCAGAGATGGGCAAAAGTTGCGGCCAATAGCTTTGGCAAGAGACCAGAATGCTCGGCTGCCATTAGGGCAAGAAGCAAGTTTTCTATTCGTAGCCTGTTCACACTATAGTTTGGACTGATTAATAACTGCTTTACAATTGTTGTGAGCAGAAAATGAAACTGAAGAATTAGAAACAAGCCAATTACAATACGCAACATTCTTCTCCTGAACGGCCTTACCACATTTATTGGAAAACTAAAGTTTAGATAAAGGAAGAGATTTTTAAGTGGAGTGTGGGATAAAGGATTCCATTCCTACAAGAATAATTTCACTGACATGATCTGAGCAAACGTTGATATCAGAAGTTTTGAAACGGTAGTCCGACCAAGGAAAAGAAGAAAAGGTATCTCGCAGGTCATCCCATTTTGCATTCTTGTAATGCCAAACAACATGAGGTTGAGAATAGCCATGAGATAAAGGCTCCATCGGAGAAGAGACAATCACCAAGTTATGATCTGTGGTGCCTAAAGAACCACTCACATGGACCTTGTACTTTTAAGGGTTGTTTGTGAGAAAAAGATTAAGCGTGTTGGCTGTAAGGTTAGGATTGTCCGTTACTCTTGTAGGTAAGTGAACAATCTGTGCAAGGTCATTAGTAATTGCAAAAGCCTCAGCATCTCAGCCAGCTGGAATTGTGAACATTAAAATCATCAGGGAAAATTACCTACTAGGAAAGTTGGACTGGAGAAAGCCAAGTTGCAAAGAGAGGAAGTCGAAAAGATCCAAGTGATTAGTGGAGTTGGGAAAACTGTAGAGACACAAATCAATTTGACATAATGAGTTAGAGAGATTTTAAGCCAGAAAGGATCGAAAAGAGGAGATTCCAAATTACAAAGTTTCTGACAGGGAATATCGGAACAGGCATATACTCAAGTACCACCTTTAAGGCGAAAGGAATTATACAGCGAACAATTTGGGAACTGAGATGAGCAATAGTTGAATCAACCGATAACTGAGATTTTGTCAGATAAAGTACATGGTGTTTCGCAGACTTCAATTGGAAATGGACATTGTTGAGATTAGAATTGAGACGACATATATTTGTGAAATGAACTAGGAAGTGTTTGGGAGGTTTTGATCTTTTCACAGATAAACTTACTGTATTAATTCGACAATTCATGGTATATTCAATTGTAAGAAAAAAGTGGGGGGGGGGAGCATGCTGTATAAAGTAATGAAATTTTTGGATATGGTGTGCACCTGGTAAGAATATGTGCAAATGCTTTTCATAAGGTGGCCTCGATGAGGCCACCTTATGTCAAGCATCTCGGTATGTTCTTACACATTACTCGGACTCCCTGCAGTCACTGTCTGGCAGAGTAGAGGTAGCAAGCTTCTGAACCAGCTAGTGCTGGTTCAGAAGCCTCCTCAAGAGTTACCGCTAGGTTCGGTCCAGCCTGCGAACACTGTTTTAGAGCTGTACCTTGAAATGTAAGGAAGATTGGATCTCTCCACGATGTCAATTATAACCTTCAAAGTCATCAGTCATACTGCATGATTGAATAGATGGTGAAGAGTTGACTGAAACTTAGCTCTGGAGACTAAACATGGGTTGCACCACTTCAAGCCTCCAATAAGCAAAGTGGTGGTATTGCACTGGTTGATGAGTCATCTACCACCTAGTATTGCCTGGTAACACAGAGGGGCGGCATTTCTCAATGTGGTGTGGGCGCCACGCCTCGACTCCTGCTTACGTTGGTTCACACCTGGGTAGTCACCCACTGTGTGCTTGTGCATGGGGGTTATACCCATGATTACTAACAGTCCCACCATCGTAAAGGTTAAAGCATAGAATTTGGCTGTCACAAACTATCCGAACTCTCCCCGAAATTGGGTCCACCTGACTTGAGTGTCACTCGAATATTAGTTCCATCAACGTTTTAGACTCTCAGGTATCAAGTACAGCTTGTCTGGCATATCTGAGAGAATGTCTGTGACAGAAAGTGAACTCAATTATAAACGGGTAATAAACTTGATCTTATTGCATTTGCAATAATACCGATAGCTTGAATGTGCGAATTCTGCATCTTCTCTTCATTCCTATTTGCTTATTACAGAGATGAAGGGAAAGCGACCACAGAAAGTGCAATTTGTGGCAGTGCTAGGAAATGAAAAGAAAATATTATTTAGAAATGAAGATGAAAGAGTTCTGTGGAACGCAATCCTTACATAAGTCAAGGAGTGGCTGTATTGTCAGTGAAATTTAATTTTTGACTGCTGTGTATTGTATATTGCCGGCACCCACTGTTTCAGTGTGAGCTGCATCGGCTGTATAGCGCTGACGATTGTTGGAAATTTACATTATTTTTGAAAAGCGTGGCCTCCACTGTTACATGTGATGAAATTTGCTAGGTGCTATGAGAAAAAATACGCAAGTAACTGATCATATTTAAAAATGCCGACTGGGTAAAAGGGATCTTTTACCAAATCATCAGAGTCTAAATCTTTTTCATCTTCAGAACTACTACTAAGATTTTCAGCAATTTCTCTTAGTTCCTCTTCTTTTAGCCATTGCTTTTTTTGATTTTTTTTTTTTTTTTTTTTACAAAGCACTTGTACAAACTTGCGGAGAAACACAACACAATAATAATGGGGACGTGCTAATGAACTTGTTTTCACAAAATCTTTAACAATATTGACAAACTTATTGCAATATTTGAGAGTTATTGTGATTAGTTTTATTGCAGCATGAAATAAACTAATCACAAATGACCTTCATATGTATGTATGCCATAATAGAATCTCAAAAAATAAAAAAAGTAAGTTACTGGGCCACATATATGTGAGATCCAAAAAAAAAAAAAAAAACTCATTTTTGATAATTTAAGTGAAAAAAACTGCATAACACTGACATTTGAATATTTATTTTAGAATTGTTTACTAAATATTTTTTGGCCCTGGGGAATTTTTTTTTTTTTTCTTTTAAACTAGCTTGGTAGTGTGTTAAAAATATATTAGACTTAACTCCTCAAGAAAACTTAGGCAGCATCTTTCTATTTATGAATTGTTTGCCAGCAAGTAGACTCAACTTGAGACAAAGAGAATCATAATAAGCATATTATGGTCCTCTTTGTGTAGTTCAACAATGTTCACAAAAATTAGAAGGCTAGATTAAAGATTACACCTTTATCTCTAGGAGAAATGATGCAAGTACATTTTCCAGAATGAAAAAATATTTCATGCAGGCAGGAAATATAGTATTTCTTTATATTATAGGTCATTCCAATTTAGTTCCTACATAAGCAGTTTGGAGTTATTTTGCATTTCCCACTCCTGAAAATAGCCAGTCTCATTTATTAATTTATATTATTGCTGCACTTAGATGCCACTTAGCAGTCATATCTAGATAGAGGAATGTTTTATTGCACTGTAATAACATTCAAATCAGAGAATTAAACTGAAATTGAATTAACTGTACCGAATTTTTTGTGTTAAATTAAGATACAATGTTTATAGATTCTGTTTCATTAATTTTGAAATTTACTTATTTAAAAAAAAAATGCTTTCAGTTCATTCATGGAGGTCACACAGCAAAAATATCAGATTTCTCTTGGAATCCAAATGAGCCGTGGGTAATTTGTTCAGTGTCAGAAGATAACATCATGCAAGTATGGCAGATGGTAAGATAGTTTTATTTACTAATTGTTTTCATGCTAGTTGTCGAGAAATTTCCCAAAAGTTCCATACACTTGTTGTGACGATGACAACATTCAGTAGTGCACAGAACTTCTTAAATTCTATCCAGCAAACAGAAATGTGACCGTAGCTTTCCAAACTGGCAAATTTTCCAGTGCAAATTTGCTAGTTTGTTATAATTTTGACATATGTGTACATTTTTGATGGTTGCTCATTAGAAGGGTGGCATTTTACTTAATTAAGAATATGATGCTATAATCTGCGTCAATACATACCAATTTCTCAATTGAAATGAATTTTACTTTAAGAAGATTTCAAAATTATTTTAAATAATGGCTGCTAGTGGGTGAGTTACTGAAGTCATTGGACTATCCTCTTAAAACTTTATGCAATATCATTAGCTGTATACTTAGAAGGGTTGGTTGTGAGAAAAAGATCCAGGCATGTTGGCTATGTGGTTAGGATTGTCTGGTATTCTGGTAGGTAAATGAACAGTCTGTGTGAGGTCATTAGTAATTGCAAAAGCCTCAGCATCTCAACCAGCTGGGTCTCTGTTACTAGAAAATGGAAGCCAGCTGGCGTTGAGAACTTTATAAAATCACCTAGGAAAATTACCTCACTTAGCAAAGTTGGACTGGAGAAAGTGAAGTTGCAAAGAGTTCCAAGTGATTATTTGAGTTGGGAGAACAGTAGAGGCAGATGAATTTGGCAAAATGAAGTAGAGAGATTTTAAGCCCGAGAAGATTGAAAAAAAGGAGATTCCAAATTTCCAGGACTCTGACAGGGAATATCGGAACGGACATATGCATAAGTGCCAAATTTGAGGCTATGGAGTATACTTCTTTTCTGGGGCATAAAACATTACAAGCCAGAACTGGTTGGCTGGACAAATTTATAAAGCAGCATGGCTTACTCCAAAAAGTTATTTCTGGAGAAAGTGAGTTGTAATCGAAGCTGGCTACCCATTGGAGAGAAACCGTTTTTACTAAAATAAAAAAAAAAAAGGCATATTCAACGTTGACAATACAGGTCTATCTTTTAAATGTCTGCCAAACAAGACACTGACTTCTAAAGGTGATAAATGTTTATGTGTTAAAAATAGTAAAGAGAGAATTAGTCTTGGTTGATGCAAATATGGCTGGTAACGAAATACTGAAGCTTTTGGAAATAGGCAAAAGTAAACCCCGATGTTTCAAAGGACTAAAGCAATATTTAATCCACAAATCATCCAAGAAAAACCAGGCAAGAAGCTCTGAAACATGTTACAGATACCTTAATACAAGCATCTGAACAAACAGTACCCACAATTTGCACTCATTTTTGAGTGCACCCAAAATCCTGGTGGAGTGAAGGCTGCATGTAAACAAGAAGACAACAAAACAGAGCTTGGCAAAAGTTCCGAAGAAACCCTACAACAGATAATCTCTTAAAACATAAACAAGCACGAGTGCACCCAGAAACAAGCCAGCCAAACTTCCTAGATTGAGTTTAATTCCACACAGATAATATGGTATAAAATAGGAATAGTGAATGAGAAATATAAAAACCAACCACCCCTTGTATTATACTGGAATGACGACAGCATTACTGATTCATCATAGATAGCTAATATATTAGGAGAAACTTTGGCAACGTTGTCGTCACAAGAATTAATTTTTACACCAAATGGATTGAACCAACCAATTAAGTTACATGAATTACGTGAAGCAGTATCACGAAAAAAGCCAAGTGCAGTTGGACCAGACAATATACACTATGATATGCTTAAAAATCTAGAGCAAAAAGAGGTAGAAAACCTCCTTCAACTGTACAACCACATTTTCCTAGAAAATCAATATCCCGAAGCGTGGCATCATGCAATAGTATTAGCTTTCCAAAAACCCAATAAAGATCTGAACCCAAGCAACTATCGACCGATATCCCTTGCTAGCTGCTTAAGCAAAGTTCTAGAGAAGATAATTAACAAAAGATTTGTGTGGTATTTAGAGACAATCAAGTAATCAACAGTATGCAGTGTGGGTTTAGACAATCTATCCACATTAGACCACCTTGAACTGTCACTCACAACATGCACTATATGGAGATAATTTCAGTATTTCGTATCGGGCACAGAATATGGGAACAACAGAAAGGCAATTAACAATATCAGTCATTGGGCCCAGAAAAACAGGCTTAGAATATCACAATAAAAACCAGTCTGCGTACATTTCTGTAGAAAACAAAACTTGCACCCTGAACCTCAACTAACACTACAAGGTCACATAATACCAGTTAAGCAAAGTGAAAATTTCTGCGACTCCTTCTAGACGACAAATTTACTTTCATAGAACATATAAAACAATTGCGAATAAAATGTACGAAGCAACTCGATATTCTTAGTCTTAACAACAGCATCTTGGGGATCAGACAGTTATACTGTGCTCCACCTTTACAAAGCATAAACTGGTGCGCCATAATCTATTTTTGGCCTTTACTGAGGTCCAATATAGATTATGGAGCACCGGTTTATGCATCGACAAAAAAGAGTGCCCTCAAATTGCTAAAGCAGAATCACCATATTGCTCTATGAATAGCAACAGGGGCTTTCTGTACATCCCCCTACATTTCAGAGATGGGGAAACCCCTGGTGCCGTCAGACAATTAACACACATCTCCTACATTCAGTCTCTATACAGAAGCTAATAATGAACCACCACTGTTCCTGAGGAGACAACAGTTGGCACTATTATATGCATACAAGGTAAGATCCATAAGAGAACATCCAATTTGGACATCTTTATTTGCACCAAAATGGCAAAACATATATAGGAACTGTAAAAGTGCAAACCAGCCTCTAGACTACAAGAGCTACTCATTACACATGATCTTAAAACAGATAATGTTGCAAACCATCCCACAGCTTATGAACTCTTCACACAAAACTGGAATAAAAATACTTTATCAGACATCAGTTTCAACAACTGCATGCAGTATATACAAAGGGTACTAGGAAAGTTTTGCAATACAGCTTTGTTTATTTAATTTTTTCAAAGTAATTTCCTCTACATTCAATACACCTCTCCATCCTCCGAAACCAATCTTTAAACCAGTTCTGCCAAGTTTCATTAGGGAGTAAAGCACACTCGCTTTCCCAAGCCCGTAGAAGGTCCTCATCACTGGAAAACCGCCTCCCTTTTAGCTTCATTTTCACATGCGGGAACAGTGCAAAGTCGCAGGGAGCAAGGTCTGGACTGTAGGGAGGGTGCTCGAGAATTTCAGTCCTGTCGTGGTCAAATATTCGGTGCAGGCTTTGGCGCAGTGAGCTGGAGCATTATGGTGATGGAGGTACCAGGTGTCCATTCTTGACTTTGGCCGCAGGTTCTTCATAGATCCAATGACTTTAGGCAGGCATTGTTCAGTATACCACTTAGCTGTGACTGTCTTCTGCGTGTCCAAAACGACACTTTCCACAATTCCACTCGATTTGAAAAATACAGCTATCATTTTCTTCTTTACAGATCGGGATTTTCTGACAATTACGGGTGTGTCGTCATCATCAAAGACCCAAACTTTGTTTTGAGCCTTGGTCAGCAGATCGTAATAGTACAGCCAAGTCTCGTCACCTGTCACGATGTTGTTCACATAAAGTGTAAAGTGTATTTAGTGTCTAACGGCAACAGGGGTTTCCCCCATCTCCGCGTTGCTTTCATTGTGGGTGTACCAGTTCACTGGGAAGGCCAGAGATTTAAAAGTGTATGGATATTGTACATGTGTAGTGTTGTGTTCTGTTGTTCATCTGGCCATTTAGCCGCTGGACCCCTACTGAGGCCCAACGTTGCCCACACTTAGCCCCGTGGAGGCAGACCAGGTACACCAGTATTTTTAGATAAGTACTCTGGCAGGTCCTGCCACCTAATTTCCTGAGATTTCAGTGGCTAGGACCTATATATATATAAAAAAAAGGGGGGGGGGGATAAACGCTTGAATTTAATTAGGCCGAAAGAGGTTGCAAGTGGCCGACCGGGCTAGCCGAGTGGGTAAAGTACCTGCCCGGCAACCCAAAGGTCGCGGGTTCGATTCCCGCCTCGGGCTTGGATCAAAGTACTGCAAAAACCTTGGAAGGTGCAATATGGCCACAGAAGCCGATGCGCCAACAACTACCAAATCAAAAAAAAAAAAAAAAAAAAAAAAAATCAGGTTGCAAGTGTGTCGAGTTGGGCATTTAAAATTTTTACATTGTGTGGGGCATTCGCTTTTCGCTGGCGATATAGATAGAGTAGGGGGAGAGACGGAAGGCTGGGGGGAAAAGACTGAAGTATGGGATCAATAGGGAAGGCGACCCCAGGTATATCAGTGGGCATGCCCTTGCCCCACCAGAGGGAAATGAGGGGGTGGTGGGGTGGGGAGGGGGCAGGAAGTCCTTCCCCTCACCCCACCAGGGATAGGGAGTGAAAGTGGGCTGGGCAAGGGAGCCCTGCCCAGTTCGCCATAGCGGCAATTTGCAGTGCCCTCCAGCAAGTGCAGTCTGATGACTCGGTGGGGTTTGGTCCTTTTCTAGGTGTGTGGTTTCATCCTGGGAGCGACGACATTCTGGCTGGAGCCACTCCCATTGGTTCCTAGGTCGATGCTGTTTCATTTATTCTGCTGCATATTACGCCGTTTGTCCTTAGTATTTTGCGATCGTTTCCTCTGTGTTGATGTTTTATCAGTTTGTCTTTATTTATTATTTGTGGTCATCTAATCGTTGTGGATGGCTATTTCTGTTCGTCGTCTATTGAAGACGTCAAGTGCAAATCGGCTGAGGGCTTTGTATTCATCTTCTGAATCCAGTAGATGGTACTCTTGATTTTTCGGCAAGTATTGAATCTCAGTTATAAGTCTACTTCTGTGTTCTTCGTAGCATTCACAGTCGTGCATAATATGCTGCCAGGTTTCAGGTTCTCCACAGGTGCATGTGGACTCTTCTATTATTCCGAGTGCGTTCAGTTTTGCTTTAAATGGGCTGTGGCCCATCAGGAAAGGTTGTATTTAGCCCAGGATAGAACCGCGAGGGGGCTTTTGGGTACATTTTTGCGACTATTGGTATGAAGCTTCTTGTAACTTGACCCTTTGGTGACATCTCCCATCTGTGCTGCCAAATCTTCAACATGTGAGCCACTATTCGTTGTTTCTCTACCGTCCGGCTGTTGGTTGGGTCCAAGGTAAAGTCATAGATGGTGGCAGGTATATCCTTGGACAGTAAATACATGAGTCCACATCTAGTCACCTCGAGGTCCAACGGAAGAGCTCCTGCCAGGACCTGCAGAGCGTGGGTGCTCACCATTTTGCATGCCCTAGTTATAGTTAGAAGTATGTTTCTTTGGATAGTGTCCAGCAGTCTTCTGTTGACCGCGGTTCCGGCCTTCCTGAACCAGATTGGTGATCCGTAGGTGATCACTGGGATGAATATTGTTTTATAATACAGGGACAGGGTCGTCCTGTTGAGTCCCCAGTCCCTGCGAGATACTCTTGCTACAAGTGCTGCATAGTTCCTTAGTTTCTCTCTCAAGTAGGTGAGGTGAGGTGTAAAGGACAGGTTTCCATCCAGGATAATACCTTGATACTTTATTTGCTTTGCTAGTTTAATGGTGGATCCCGCTATCTTTATTTGCGGTGGTCGTCTGATGTTTAGAGAGCCTTTTAGTAGTACTGAGTTTGTCTTGGTTGGTGAGATCATTAACATATGTGTTTTTGCCCAATTCTGTAAGGTTTGTAGTGCTTTGTTTGCCTGTGTTTCAAGTCCCGTTCTGGAGTCCGCTTCCACCATTAAAATGAGATCATGAGCAAAGGCCTGACTGGCCACATTTCCCAGGTCCAGAGCCAAGAAGTCATCAAAAACCATGTTCCACATTAGTGGCCCCAGGACAGATCCCTGTGGGCAGCCCCTTCGGACGCTTTTAACAACTCTTCGGAAAGTTGTGACGACCTCAATTTTCCTATCCGACAGATATGCCCGGACACTGTTATACAAGTTTTCTGGGATTGCTGCTTTCCGGAGTCTGCCAAGGACACTGGGCCACCAGATGGTGTCGAAGGCCCCAGCAAAATCCACTGCTATTACCAGAAAATATTTCTTGTTACTTTGGGTTGCCTTGGTTATGAGATTTTGGACTGCTTCAATGGTCGAGAAGCCCGGTTTGAATCCATATTGCCTGGGTGATTCTAGGTTGGCGGTTTTGTAATGGTTCATGATCCTTTTGTGGAGCAGCCTTTCATAGAGTTTGCTTAGGGTAGAGAGTAGGGCTATGGGGCGATATGAGGCTGGTTGGTCCGGAGGTTTTGTTGGGTTTTTTAAGATAAGTTTTAGGTGTGCAGTCTTCCAACTTGTCGGGAAGTTCCCAGTTTCCAGGCATCGGTTGAGGAGATTAAGTATCAGGTTCGGTATATATTCCACAGCTTTTTTGACCATCTCTGGTTCTATGAGATCCGGGCCGGGACATTTCCTGTTGCGCATTTGCAAGGCCGCACCCTGTAATTCATCGACTGTGAAGGGCGGTTCTATACGTTTGGTTTGCCTGGCATATTACCTTTTGTTGTTCATTAAGGATATCTGGTGGTTCATGGATGATAGTACTAAGGATATTGGTAATCGATTCCTCCCACGTTTTGGTCAGGCTTCCATTGGGCATCCTCGTTACAGTGGATGCTTCTCCCCTGGGGAGCTTGTTCACATACCGAGATTGTCCCTTATCAAACTTTTTTAACATCTCCCGGCACCAAGTCACACGTCGTGTCATCTGCTCTTCAGTCAGTTGATGCGCCACCCAGAGAGAACAAAGTTTCTTCACGTGCAAATGATCTTGCAGAATCGAACGAATTGCTGGTGCATTTAGGCCCAAAGTGCATTTAGGCCGAGTGACCTACCAACAGATATCCTCTATCTGTTGGTAGGTCACTCGCCTGTTTTCGTCAAGCGTTTTCCTCCGTAGCTGACGTTCGTGGCCTTCCCGGCCTCTCAGAATCCTCCAGAGTGAAATTTCCCCTTTGGAATTCTCTATACCACCTGAATATCGTTGTACGATGTGGACAATCATCATCTAGTGCAAGAGTCATTTCTTCTAAGCACTGGTCTATGGTTAAACCACGCACGAAATTATGCCGCAAAACTGTCCTTATCTCATTTCGTGACCACGATGCCATCGCAAGCACTTTACACTCTCACTACTAATGAATAACTGAGCCCATCGACTTGGCGCGGCGGCTACTGTGCATGTATGAACATGTCTCAGCATGCAGCAACAAGCAGCTTCCTGCGTCATATTGCAAAACTTTCCTAGTACCCTTTGTAGAATGCAATATCCCAATCATGTACCAATATATACAGGCAGATCAAAATAAGAAAACCGTATAAGAGCATTAGCAGTATTCACACTGCCACGCCAACTCTAAAGAATGCAGTGTCTATACTGCAGAATTAGTAGCAGTTCAGAAACACATATTGAAAACCAATTGAGAACAGTAACATACTCTGATTTACTAAGTGTAATCCAAGCCATACAAAACAAACAGTATAACCCATTCAGTACTCTGGCAAATTAAACAGACTTCACAAAGAAAAAACAGGACACACAGGGATAAGGAAAGGAAGAAGCTGACAGAATTGCAAAATCAGCCTTCAGAAACAATCTCTCCCATTTCCACATAAGGACTACAATCCAGTCGTTCAAAACTACTAACACAATAGCAAGAACTTTGGCAAAAACAAACGTTGAATGAATTATATGAAATAAAACCAAAATTTGAGCGTTTGAAAACGAGCATAAGGAAATCAAAGAGAGAAGTTCTGACCAGATAGGACATATCACTTCCCACATGGTTATCTGCTACGTAGTGAAGAACCCCCAAGATGCCAAGCGTGCAGTACTATCCAAACACTTAAACATATACTGTTAGAATGCCCTACATATGAAAAGGATCAACAGCAGATTTTTCATCAATATATAAAGAAAACCAAAACCCTACACAATCTTTTGCGTGTCAAAGAACACATATTTTTAGATTCATACAAACAATCAATGTCTACCATATACTGTAAATAATAATATAATACCATAGAAAATATTTTTAACTTTCAAACAGAGAACATATTGTAACAAATGAACTGGCACACTATGATCTCTGTTCTCAATACACCATTAACAGCAGTGTTAGAGTTGGACTGCAACTACAAAAAAAAAAAAAAAAAAAAAAAAAAAAATTGACGTGGATGACAATTGAAATTTTTGAACAGTGGAAATTAAATTCCGATAGAAAGATTATGAAAGAACAGAAAAGTCACGTTGATTGTTGACAACTGCCCTGCCCACCTTCACTCGGTAATTTCGGAACTTACAAGTGTAAAGCTTGTTTTCACAAAGTCTACCATCTGTAAATACCTTGTCTAAACCGCAGCCAATATCAAGAATTTGAAAAAAAATTATACTGAGAATAGAAACCAACCAACCTGTGTTATATATTTTATATCAGAGTTGGCAAAAGTTTGGATCAAGATGTGGTGGAAACAATGATTAAGAATTGTTTTGGAAAAGCAGGTTTTGCTAAAATGCCAATTAACAGAAAGTAAAGATGAACTACTACAAGACTGAGCAATCTTGGGAAGAACTCCAAGCAAGAGGTTTGATCAGTGGAGAAATTGCTCTTGACGAATTTTTAGGAATTGTTAATAATTTCACAGTAGCTGAATATCCGAGCAACTCCAACGTTTCAGAGTATTCTAAGAAACAGTGACAATATCAAAAATGAGGGCAATATTAAACTTCTAAACATGAAAACTTGGCATTGAGCCTTCAATGTGAAGAAAATGTGCCCGAAAATATATTTGAGTGTTCAAACAGATGATTTACAAATGATCTAACGTAAAATCAAGTGTATTAATATATTAATTGTTTTAAAATGTTAGAAAATTTATTCATTCATACTTATTTTCTGTTTTTCTAAATGTTGGATTACAGTAGTTCATTGTATATTGTTCAAATCTTCCCTGATTGCTGCTGAGGTTCAGGACAGAGTTAGTGTTGCCTGTAGAATGCAGACAACACAAGTGTTGCTTGAAGAATGAGTTGCCCTGATTAGACTAAGGAACTTATGCTGTTGGCATGAGGGGTAAGGTGAATCAGGTTTGAAAATGTTAATGGAGAGATCAAGCCTCTTAGTTCCTGCATGAGCCAGGATTTATTGATGTCTCTCTGTAGCTCGAGATGTAATTAACCGATCCATACCCTCAAGGTTTGAAGTTCAAATTTGAAACAGGAGTGCTTCATAAGGGCATGGTTGAAGGGTGCCTTGCAGCAGAAGCTTTTGGGGATGATGCGATTTGTCTTACATCTGTGTGCAAAGTGCAAGAGTTGCTTGTTCCAGGCTATTGAGATGAGCTTCTGTAGTTCCAGACTAATTCTCTGTATGTAGGCCATAGTTTGAATGAATAAATGAGAATGTGGCACTGGATTCCATAACTGTATATAGAAAATGAATATAAGTGATAGATACCGTTCTGCTGTTGTGAGGGAGTGAGAGCCTCGTAGGGGCTCTCACTCCCTCACAACAGCAGAATGGTGATAGTAGTGGAGAGATACGTGCACATTGCGTATCTCGCCACTACTATCACCACCTGTGGTTAGAGTCCCTAAACATATCTAGTTGTAGCAACGTTTTAAACTGCAATAGAGGTACAAGACTACACCAAATTTTGTAGTCTGTAGTGTTAAAGCATGACGAATGCTGGCATCAGCCCATATAGCTGCGGGTACCAACAACATCCACCTGATTTGACAGAGTGATTGGTGATTGCACATTCTCACGTTCATGTGCAAGCTCTTTCAGTTATCTGAACACGCTGTTTATTTCATTCCTAACGTTTTGTGTTATTTTTGCTTCTGTGTGTATTTACTTAGCTGATGGAGGAATACGCTATCCTGAAAGCTCCTATTTACCGTATTAAAATTTATTTTAGCTATTGCTCTCATTAGTTCAGCTGTATTCTCGAAGTTAAGTTATGGAATCCAGTGCCACAGGCCTATTCTCATTTATGAAAATCATATTTGATAATTTTTTTAAAGCTTCATACTTCACAGACAACTAGCCTGCCTGGTAAGTCTAGAATTTATGTGAGACATGGGGGAGTAGTATTCCCTAGTGCAGAATAAGCCCATTTTAAAATTTTTCTTCCAGTTGCCAGACAACTGTAAATATATACTTGTATGCCTTTGAGTGCAACGTGCCACAATCAGCGGAGTTAACATTCTGCAAATGAGGCAGATTGCATCTTCCCAACTAGGTGTACGTAAGGCCCACTGTTCTTGGTCCATAAAGCAGGGGAATGCTTGCAAACCAGTGCACAAAAGAAGAGTTAGTCTATCTTTATTAAGTTATAAGCCAATATCACAATTAGAACAATTGTTGGCTTTTATGAGATTACACAGATAGTTCCCACTTTTTTTTTTTTTTTTTTTTTAGTTATCAAGTGTCAAAAAAAATAAGAACATTAATTTCAATAAACAAATGCTAAACATTCATAAATGCAGAAGCAGAATTTTATTGGTGAATATCAAGCAATAGCTTTTCTTTCCCCAAAATTTATAAAATGAAGGTCTCTTACCTTATTTTGTTTTTTAATTCATACAAATAAATACATAAATATCATCTAAAGAAGTAAAAAGTATAGGCCAAAAATATTTGATTACTTCGCTTAAGAACTCATATTTTTAGATAAGCATCTACTAACACTACCCGACATTTTTTTTTCTTCCCCTTCATACCTCTGGTTGTAATTATTACACACAATTTATGTTACTTAGACATGTTTCCCACTCAACTGATTTCCTGTTTAAGAAACCAACAGTAATCTCCCATTATGGCAGAGTCGCAGCATCCTTGTATCGTTTTTCATTGCAGATGCGTCCTGGTAGAAGTACTCTCCTTGTTCATCACTGACGTCTGCTAAGTTTTCAGGAAAGAAATCCAGAGGGGAAAACAAGGAAATGCATTTTCAGTGACATTCGGCACCCCGTGTTCTTGTAACTTTTCACCAAATTTGTCACCAGTTGCTCATAGGAAAGGAAAGGAAAAAACTGATTCGAATAAATAATACAACGGTCTTTGAGATAACCGAAGAGGAGAAAAAGCAATATGTACTGGAACTTAAGAACAAGTATGAGCTTCTGCAGACTGCTGAGGACCAAGATATCGACGAGCAATATTACAACTTTTTGAAAGTGATAAAGCCCAGGAAACCTATAGGGAAAAAGAAATCCAAAGAAGAAAAAATTAGTCAAGAAACACTTGTTATAATGAACCGAAGACGACAAATGAAAAGCAAGAAAAACACTGACAGGGAGAAAATTGAGTATACTGAGTTATGCAAAGCCATTAGAAAGAGACTCAGAGAGGACATAAGAAGTTTTAACACAAGAAAAGTAGAACAAGCATTAAGGGAAAACAAAGGATTTAAATCAGCAGCCACGAGCAGTAATGCAGTAATACAGAAAGACAAATGATACTGAAACTAAAGGATAGCGATGGTGTACTTATAAACAGAGAAGGCATAATTCAAATAGCAGAAGACTACTATAGAGAATTATACAAGGAGCAGGGGAATGATGCCAGCAGTGGGGAAGATGGATTGTAAAGTAGCAACACATACGCCATACCCAATATTCTTCCTGATGAGGTAGAACATGCATTGAAGAAAATGAAGAATCAGAAAGCCCTGGGGGAAGATGAAGTTACTGTAGAGTTGTTAAAATTGGGAGGAAGAGACATAACACAAAAACTGGCAAGGTTCTTCACAAAGTGCATTAGAAAAGGTGTGACGCCTAAGCAGTGGAATAATGCAATCATAGTTTTGCTGCATAAGAAAGGAGATAAATCAGAAATTGGAAATTATAGACCAATTAGCTTGTTATCCCACATCTACAAGTTGTTCACAAGGGTCATTACTAACAGATTAGAATCAACCGAAAGAGCAAGCTGGCTTTAGGACAGGATTCTCAACTATGGATCACCTTCATGTAATATCACAGCTAATGGAGAAAGCAAATGAATATAAAACCCCATTATGCCTGGCATTTGTGGATTATGAAAAGGCATTTGACTCCATACAGCATAAGGCAATGTTTCGGGCACTGGAAAGACAAGGCATTGATACCCCATATATTATGATTTTGAAGAAAATATACGAGAGTGCTACCTCCTTTATTAGACTAGACAAAGACAGTAGGAAATTTAAAATCGAGAAAGGAGTTTGACAAGGAGATACAATATCTCCGAAGCTGTTTACTGCTGCCCTTGAGGAAGCTTTCAGAAGATTAGACTGGTCGCAGAAAGGAGTCAGTGTGAACGGAGAGTACCTAAACCACTTACGATTTGCAAATGACATTGTGGTCATAAGCCATGATCCCAAAGAATTAGAGGAAAATCTTAATCAGTTATGCACAGCTAGTAAGGATTTTGGACTAAAGATGAATATGGCTAAAACAAAAGTAATGATGAACAAGTATGCCCCAGAAAGGGAAATAATGATTGAAGGAGCAGTCATTGAAAAGGTGGAGTCATATACTTATCTGGGACAAGTTATTAGCTGTAATAATGATAAATGGCTGGACGTCAAGAGAAGAATAAATTTTGGATGGATAGCATTCAGGAAATATAGTCACATACTGAAGAGCAATATCCCAGTTTGTCTGAAACGTAAAATAATGAACCAATGTATACTCCCCACCATGACTTATGGAAGTGAAACTTGGGCACTCACCAAAAGAATGGAAGAGAAGCTGAGAACTACACAGTGAAGAATGGAACGAATCATATTGGGAATCAGACTGTTAGATAAGAAGAGAAACACATGGATTAGGCAACAAACTCAAGTAAAGGACATTCTCATCAAAACTAAAGAACTAAAATGGTCTTGGGCAGGATACATAGCTCGAAGACATGATGACAGATGGACTAAGAAAATAACAGAATGGTATCCAAGAGGAGCTAGAAGAAAACCTGGAAGACAAAGGCGGAGATGGATAGATGAAATTCATGAGTTTGTGGGTAGTAAATGGATGTCTAGTGCTCAAAACAGAAGGAACTGGAAAGTTGCTGGAGAGGCCTTCATCCTGCAGTGGATTGAAAATGGCTGATGATGATGATGCTCATAGTTCTCTTCTTTTCTCTTTCTGAGGAATTAGTGTCCTGCAGCCTTGAAAGATCTCCGTGCAGCCAGTTCAACATCATTCCGGTTTCTTTGAAATTCTTCATCTTTTAGGAGCTTTCTTATTTGAGGACCTGTAAAAATTCCTTCCTTCAGCTTTGCATGAGATAAATTTGGAAACATTTTTAGTAAATATCTGAATCCAGTGCCTTAGTGAAATTCTGAATCAGTCCAAGCTTGATGTGTAAAGGGAGAAGAAAAACCTTTTGTGGCTCAACCAATGGAACATACTTTACATTGCTTTTGTCTGGAATATATTCATTTCTGTTGTTCCAGTGTTGAACGACTATCATACAAATTGGAAATGACAGTATTTAGTGAAACCACCTTGCAGCCCAACAAGCAGTCCGATCACTTTGAGATCCTCAAAAATATTCCAATAGTCGTAATGTATTGCAGCAACAATCTTGGACATACTATCATAAGTTTCTTTCAGGCCAACAGCATGAACAAGAGCAATTGATGGTAAAGTATTTCCATTATAAAGCAATACTGCTTTCAAACAGCTCTGATGCATCGATGAACAAACGCCATTCAGAGGTATTGAGATCAATGTTCAGTTCATGCATAAGACCAACAAGATCTTTGCAGATACGTTTTCCATTGCAAAATATCTTGAAAGCTTCATTTTGCTTATGGTATATTGTAATGTTTGTACCTTTGCCAAGTACGTTTCACTGTTGTGGTCTGGATCCAAGTAATTCAGTCTTCTCTTTGGGTAAGCCCAAGTTTCTGATCAAGTCGCTTAATTCTTCTTGTTCAATGTAGTGTGGGGCCTTTCCTTTTTCTGGCTCGTAGTCCAAATCATGTGAAGTACATATAACCATTTCTTCTGTATCTTCATCACTACTTCCAATACCCCAAGATTTTGGTGGCATGGGTACTGGCAGTTCTTTACCATGTGGCACTTGTCTAATTGCTGATGGGATATTTGATGCAGTGCTCGCTCTTTTTGGAAATAACTTTTATTTTTGTCATGCAGAAATAGCAGTCGTCGAAAATGATTCTTGGGGCTGCACCACACCACACGGAAGGCAAAAGGTAATGCTCTCAGCTTGCCATATAACCACAGCTTTAAGTTTGTTGTAGAAGTAATGCAACAGATACGTGGAGGCCAATTTTTTTTCTTGGTCACCGATCTTGCAGCCAAAGTATAATGAATATGCAACTTTTGTGACATTGTATATTTTATTCTTCTGAGCTCTGAGTTTTTGGGGTTAATTGTCCACAAACATAGCAGAAGTTGTCTGCTATGTTTGTGGACACTTAATGGTGATTAACACAAGTTCCTTGCTTTGTCTTCTCCATTTTAACAATGCATTAACCTAAAAACAGTAAAATCAATTGGTAAATTTGAACAGAAGGTGAATTCTTGTAGCATAGTTTATTGTACACTATATATTGAATGGTTAATAAAAATACAGACTTGTCTGGAAAAGTACATCAAAATATACTGTATTACAAGAACAGTAATGATGTACTTGCTTAACTTTTAGCCCAGTAAACAAATCCAACCAAAAGTTTAAAAATTGTATTTCAAACAGTAATGATATCTTTGTACAGAATCCAGTTATCTATATCTTAAAACTGAGACGTGATAGGAGATTTTTATGATTGATTTTAAATTCTACATAAAACTGACCGGTAAAATTCATGTTGGGTAGTGTAATCAATAATTCAGCAGTGTCCTCAATTCTGGATTATTGGACTTCTGTTGTATTTTATTTTTAAGCTGCTTGTCTTAGTGCTTTATTGTTATGAGACATAAGAAGTAAATCTCAAATATTGTAATAAATGAAACTTAGTGTGTGTGTCGTAGTTCACTCTTTAAAACATTGGCATATTTAATGTGATAATCATATTTGAATTATGGAATAAATATATTATTGTTATTATTATTCCTCTTAAGGCTGAAAACATTTACAACGATGAGGAACCTGAAACGCCTGCATCAGAATTAGAAGCTTCAGCATCCTGAAGATGCAGCTGATCATCTCAACACTGACAGATATATATAATTATACACATGTGAGCATCATGCTTGAAGATATGTTGTACAGGATACTGATATTGTTACTGTAATTGAATCATCATGTAACTTATGTCTCCATGAACACTAATGAAAATATATGTGGTTGTGTGAGACTACTGAACTGTACATCGTCATTTTATCACAGAGCTATTGTAGCAGTCCCAGATGAGCAGTACCAAAGGTAATTGTTGTTTATCTGGCCACCATTTTTCATACATCATAGAGATTTTTTAAATTGGTTGGAAGTATGCCAAGTGTGACTAAAATTATCAAGAATAAAAAGGGTGGCCAATTTTCTTTGACAGGTTATACTGATTTTCACATGTATTTGTAATTTGCTTTAAACCTTGCCTTTTTAAAATAAAATATAAAATCGAAATCCTTATATGCTGCTCATAATGATTTTCTCACAGTGAAATGAGTGAAAGAAAATTTTATATATAATTTTTGTTTTTCCATGCTAAAATTCCACATTTTCAATTAAACTAAATAGTAAAACTTCAAATTATTCTTATAAAATACACATTTAAAAAATGTGTGTACATACATATATACTCGTACACATACACAATTGTTCTGATCACTTTACATAAAATCAGAAGATTCAAACAAATATTAAATGCAAAATCCAGATGAGTGTATATAAATATAGAATAGTGGCCTTCAGCTAACATCTTCTTTGAAGCCTCATCATAAGGCTTCAAAAAAGATGCTGAGGCATTGCAATAGTCAGTTCATTTCATTATTATCAGTTGCTGTCATAGCAACCAGGCTGTGAATCACTTTATCAATCGAGAAGAAAAGAGGTTGTCAGGGTGGTCTGAAGCTTAATATTGACAAATGCAAGGTACTATATGGGTATCAGTAACCCCAGAATAACTTACCAATGGTGTGTGTGTGGTACAACACTCAGGGTAGCAGGGAATGAAAAAGACCCTGGGTAATTGTGCAGTCAGATATGAAATTCTCTGAGCAATGCTTCCAGGACAGCTCACATGGTTCTATTAAAGATATACAGAAACTTTGCTAGCAGGGATCAGGATATGATTATCCTTCTGTACAAGAACATGGTTAGGCCAAATATTGAGTACTGTATACAGACAGGTCTGTGGCCTCCATTTGAGAAGGATGTAGACCTGCTGGAATGGGTATAAGCCAGTATCACCTGCAGAACAAAAGTTTGCTTTTCTGAGATTGTACAAAATAGATGAAAGCTGAGGTATTACAATAGTCAGTTCATTTCATTACTATCAGTTCTGTCATAGTACCTAGGCTGTGAATCACTTTATCAATCGAGAAGAAAAGAAGCATATAAGCCAATATCACTTGCAGAACAATCGTTCGCTTTTATGAGATTGTACTATGATGTATTATTCTGAGCAAGAGGAAGATTCCCGGGTTCCTATTTTTTTTTATCAAGTGTCAAGAAAATCGAAAATATGAACATTAATTACAGTACATAAATGCTAAATTTCAAACCACACGCATACAATATACATTGGTGTGCAAAACTTAAGAACCAGCCAGGTTTTCACCTGTAGCTTCTCATAGGAGTGGCCTGGATATGGGAAAAGCATACCAAAGGAACCTCTTGACAGAAATGAAGGAAAGAAAACGGTACAGGGGGACTATTCAAAAATTACAACATAGCACTGGCTACCATGATAACTTCCATCTCACCCCTCCGTTCGTTGGAAATACCTTTCCAGCTGAGCCTTAAATTTATTTAGGCTATCAACTTCCACAACAAGGGATAAAAGTCTTTCCACCAACCAACTATCCACTGGCTAAAGGCAAATTTCCACACATCTATCCTACATCTGTCTTTATGCCCTCTCAGGTGATAATTCTGAGCAAGAGGAAGATTCCCATCGGCATTGAGCATGCTCAAACCATTTAAGGCTTGATACACCTCAATCAGATCGCCTCGCAGGTGCCTAGTCTCCACTGTAATTTGCAAAACTTAAGGCTTTCTTTGCAAGAGCAACCCTTTGTTCCATTCAGTAATCTTGTTACCCTTCTCTGCCCCTCGACGTGGGCACCTGTATGTGGTGAGGGGACCTCCCAGTGACACTGCTGGACTTCCAGATCAGTGGATCCAACGCCCACAGCCCAGGTTCCAGGCTTACATCAATGGAATCTGGCGTGTTTGGCGTGCGCTGCGACCCGTGGAAATTCGGAAAGGGGGATCCTGGTGGTTGAGGGGCCCAGCTTCAATACACCACTTTGGCCCCTGCTTCGACAAGACGGGTGGTCCTGAAAGGCCCGGCTAGGATCATTCGGCTAGTAGGCTCGCCTGCAAGGGTCAACAGTGTCAATGGCACGCCCCTACCCTAATGGTCCGAGGGACAGGATTGAGGCTGGGGCGGCGGTGCTGGTATAGTGTCTGGGTAGCCCTGGCGTTCCACTCCCGAGCACATTTATTGCATGCCGGGTAGTGGGCGTCCCTTTGGGCTCCGTGGTGGGTGGGGAGCCCGGGCACTGAACCACTTCGAAACTTCATGAATCCTGATAAATATATTCCTTCAGGGGCCCCAACCCGGTCCCTATCTGAAAACAGAGACGGAGAATCAGATAGTAGCATTATTGCTACAAAGAGGCAGCGAACTGAACTACCATCAGGGCCTGTCCCAAGGTTCTTAATTATGCACTCCACGAATGAAACACTGATTAGTAAAATGTCACCCTTTTTCATACAAAAAGGGTTGGATGGGTTAGCAGGTTGACCCAAGTCAGTTAAGAGGCTCCGTTCTGGGGACCTCTTGATTGAAACAAAAAATGACAGGCAATCTGAACATCTACTCCGAGTAACATCAATCGGAGGAATCCCTATAACAGTGACACCACACAGAACACTCAATTCATCGAGAGGTGTTATTTCGGAGTGGGACCTTCTCGACGTAACTGAGGAAGAAATCTGCTCTGAATTAAAACCACAGGGAGTTACTGCCGTCAAGAGAATTACTGTGCGAAGGGATGGAAAAATTGTTAAAACCAGGAGCATTATCCTGACTTTTAACTCTCCTAAACCTCCTGACGAGATTAAAGCTGGATATATCAACTGTTCACTGCGTCCATACGTTCCGAACCCTTTACGGTGTTTTAAATGCCAGAAGTATGGACATTCTCAAATGGCCTGCCACTGAGTCCTTGCATGCACTCTATGCGGTGCAAAGGACCACGAAGCAATAGCATGTTAAGCCGCAAAACCCACCTGTATTAACTGTGAAGGCGAACACCTGCCCTACTCACGAGCATGCCAGAGGTGGAAAGAAGAAAAAGAAATTCAACGGCTGAAGGCAGAGCTAAATATATCATACCAGGTGGCAAGGAAATAGATCAAACCCCTGAATATCAACAAACCTACCTACGCCCAGAAGGTAGCAGGGAGATGTTCCGTCGGAACTCAGACGGACATGACCATTCCTCCAAAGGAATCTTTCACTCCCATCGCACGTTATCTGTTAAGTTCTCAAAAACCTGCACAGAAGGACCAATCAGCTGCCACTCCTATATCCTTACCTCCTAATGCTCCACAAGTAACAAAGGTAATTATGAAAGAAAAGAATAAGAAAGGGGAAGTCCCCCCTAGTACCCAAGAAAAGATGGATGTCGAGCAGATGGAGGTACCCGAAGATTCAGTCTTCGAACTCTTTGCGGAGGAGGAAATGGACACGGGACAGCGTCCATTCTTCCCCAAAAAAGATAAATCCAAGACTGATAAAAGTTAGCCCTCAGCACCTCGGAAGCCGCCTGACGGACCCCACCAAGCCAAAATAATGGCTAAATTCCTACAGTGGAATTGTCGTGGATTCCGGCAAAATACTGATGACATCAAGGCCCTCCTGCAAAAGCACGAGCCAGTTTGCTTTTGCTTGCAGGAGACATATCTGAAGGCAATGATGATCCCACCATGCACAACATCACATTTTTTCAAAAGGATAGAATTGCGGATGGCTCTGTACACGGGGGAGTGGCTATCCTTGTGGCTAACCAGACCCCAGTGCAGCCCTTGCTAATCACAACTAGCATAGAAGCTGTCGCAATTCGCCTTACGGTGGGATTGTTATTAACTGTGTGCTCCATTTATTTGCCACCTGGGACTGACATCTCCCAGGCAGACTTTGATGATCTAACGCAGCTGCCTCCCCCTTTCTTACTTCTTGGGGATTTTAACGGACATAACACCCTGTGGGGTAGTGCCAACATCAACGGAAGGGGACGAGTCATAGAGCGTATGCTCAATGACAATGACCTTTCCCTTCTAAATACTGGAACAAATACCTTCTTCCACATGCCTACCCGTACTTTTTCTGCCATTGATCTCTCTATCTGCTCCCCTTCTCTACTTCCTTCACTCACTTTGGAAGTAGAGGAGAATCCATACGGAAGCGATCACTTCCCTCTGATAACCTGGTGGGAGACCATGTCTTCCCTTCAGGTTACCACGGTGAAAGATTGATCAGGCTGACTGGACTGCCTTCCAACATCAGGCAAATTTTGATCTTAGCACAGTCAGTCAAGAGCCTATCAATGATGCAGTTAAGTACATCACCAAAAATATTGTCCAAGCAGCTGCGAATGCTCTTCCAAAAACATCTGCCCGGTTTGCACCATTTCCTAAACCTTGGTGGAATTCACAATGCACAGCAGCAAAAAAGGCTCAAAACAAAGCGTGGGGGATATGCCGCCGATATCCTACCACGACCAACCTTATAGCCTTTAAACGTGCACGAGCCAAAGCACGATATATCCGCCGTCAGAGTCAAAAGGAATCGTGGATCTGTTTTACATCATCTATTAACCAGTCTACCAACTCTAAGGTAGTCTGGGATAAAATCTGGAAAATGAAGGGAAAATATACATCCTACTCTTCTTCAATCCTAGATTATAATGGATGCGCTATTGCAGATCCAACTGCAATAGCTAATTCTCTTGGGGAAACATTCTCTAACATCTCTGCGACATCTTCGTATTCCCCAGAGTTCCTGGTCCTGAAACATAAAATCGAAAAACAGGAACTTAGTTTTAAATCTAAGAGCATTTATCCCTACAACGGGGACTTCACTATTCAGGAACTGAAAAGAGCCCTTGTTCTTTCCAAAGCAAGTGCCGTTGGACCAGATAGCATCCATTATGAAATTATTATCTTTCACCAAACTCTATGGATTGTCTGCTCCTTCTGTATAACAGAATCTTTACTGAAGGGCAGTTTCCGGACTCCTGGCGAAAGGCAATCGTTCTTGCCTTCCCTAAGCCAGGAAAGGATCCAAAAGTCACCACCAACTATCGTCCTATTGCTCTGACTAGCTGTCTGTGCAAAATCCTGGAGAGAATGGTTAATTCTCGTTTAATATGGTATCTCGAATCAAATGACCTTCTCTCCAACATCCAGTGCGGCTTCCGAAGGAACCGGTCCACTTTGGACCATCTTATTAGATTGGAAGCATCCATCCGGGATGCTTTCTTAAAACGCGAACACTTGGTGTTGGTGTTCTTTGACATGGAAAAAGCGTATGACACAACTTGGAGATTTGGCATTTTAAAAGATTTACATGGCCTTAGAGGGCATCTCCCCTTTTTTATTCAAACCTTTTTAGCCAATCGATCGTTCCAAGTTCGTGTGGGATCCTCACTCTCTCGCTCCTTTAGCCAAGAGGAGGGAGTACCACAAGGATCAGTATTAAGTGTCACGCTTTTTGCCATAAAAATAAATTCCATCACAGAACAAACTTCCTCTGACTGTAAACAGTGCCCTCTATGTTGATGACTTGAGCATTTTTTGTCAGTCGTGCAACATGAGGGTTATTGAAAGACAACTGCAGAAAGCCATTGATAGTCTGAATTCCTGGGAACTTGCTAATGGCTTCAGGTTCACGCCGGAGAAGACAGTTTGCGTACACTTTTGTCGCAAGCGTAATCTTCACCTGAACCTGAATTAAGGCTCGGACAAAACGCTATTCCAGTAGCAGCGAACACAAAATTCTTGGGGATCATATTCGTCAACTCCGCACAAAGTGCGGAGTTGACGAATCACTGCCAGACCATCCAACGTGGCCACCCGTTTTTGAGCCACGATGGGAAAATTTATACAATACCCTTAAGACTGCCAATCATCCTTTTGGTATTCGTCTCCAAGAGCTACTCAAAGAACTTAATATCAAGGTAGACAAGGTTGCCCAAACACCAAAGCAACCCTTTCCACCCTGGCATGCGACTTGTCCCTTAGAAATTGGGGAAAGTCGGACACTCCATCATCGGTCTACCTGCAGCTTTATTCAGCACACCGAGCTGAACATTCTGACTTCGCGCCAGTTTACACAGACGGCTCGAAGTCGGAATCATATGTGGGATCTGCTGCTGTCTTTACAGACAGCACTACATCGGAGCAGATTCCCTCTGAATGCAGTATATTTACTGCAGAGCTGCATGCTATAGAGTTAGCCTTGGATCACATTAGTGAATGCCAATACCAACGGTTCATTTTATATTCCGATTCTCTCAGTGTGTAATATCTGTGAGGTATAATCCTCATCCAGTTCTGTCTAGTATTCAGCAGAAGATTCACTTCCTCCTTGGACGTGAATATGATATCCGCTTCTTCTGGATTCCCAGCCACATTGGGATTAGGGGAAATGATTTGGCTGATGCCACAGCCAAATCAGCAATTCCCAATAATAACCGCTGCCTATCAGTCCCCTATACATACTACAGGCAAATAATACACCAAAACATACACTCCCAATGGCAGGACTCGTGGAATAGACAGACTGGGAATAAACTATATTGTATAAAGCCTGTAATTGAACCGTGGCAGTCTAGTCTGTGCAGAAATCGTAAGGAGGAAGTTGTTCTTGCCCGGACCCGCATAGGACACAGTCATTTAACTCATTCGTTTTTGCTGAGGGCTGATGACCCTCCTATGTGTGTGTCCTGTGGCACAATTTTATCGATTAGACACCTTTTAATTGACTGTCCAGATTTTAGCAATATCCGTTTTACCGCTTTTAACCAACACTGAGCCGTATACACTCAGCCAGATTTTATCCGACAAAGACAATGTGTCTGCTATTTTCATATTTTTATAAACAATAAATATTTTTGCTCGTTTATAAAATTTACATTTTTCTTATACCTCTTGACATAGTGACCTAACTAATTAGGTCACTGAAAGTTTAAACTTTTTTATAAATAACATGGTCTTGGCGCATTATAGCCTTAGTAGCTAGTGCGCCAATAAAATCAAAACAAACAAACAAACAAAGTTGCCCTTCTCTGTACTCGTTCCAACAGCTCTATATGCTTGAAATGAGGCCTCCAGACCTGTATACAGTACTCAAGGTGTGGCCTGACCATTGCCTTATATAAGGGTATAACACCTCCTTTTCCCTGCTAGAAAAATTCCTGTATATCACTGACAAGGCACCATGAGCTACTCTTGCAGACTGTCTGCACTGCTCAGAAAACTTCATATCTGTCTGAACAATTACCCCCAGGTCCTTTTCGTTCTCGACCACTGTCAGTATAGTACAGGGGTGGGCAACTTTTTTCGTCAGCGGGCCGAATGAAATTTTCGCATCATGATACGGGCCGGAATAGATTGAACGATTTAATAAAAAAAAAATCAGAACCTAAAAAAATGTTATATTACTTGAATTACCAAATTATTAATTTATTTTTAAAAAAAATACCTGAATGTCCAATTATTGAAAATGCGGCATTCGGCATCAATTTTTCTTTTTTTTTTAATTAGCTCATTTTATGGGCTATAAATTATATTAAATTAAAAATTGTAATAATTAGAAAAGGCATAAAACATAAAATATCTCGCACCAATATTATTTTTTTCAATAAGAAGTCAAACCCAAAGGAACTTCGTTCGATCGATGCTACAATAATAATTAGGAAATAACTTTTTGACGCTGCGTAGAATCACTTGGTTACTGTTGTACTGGCCGCGATTCCCGATTGAACCGAATTAAGCCAAACGTTTACGTTTGGCTTATTAAAATTAAAATTGGATTGACATAAACAGAATCAATCTGTAATTCTAAAACCAAGTAATGGATGAGATCTTGCAAACTGCAGAGGTATACTCTTGCCACAGATTTGCCACATTCAAAAACTATATATTATATTATATAGGAGCTCTGCAAATGAGAGTAACAATTCTATTAAAGTCCCCTGCATACACATAGCACTACAAACCACCTTAGAAACAGGGAATCTAACCAGACAGTTATGACAGTCATTGCTTGACAAACACAGGATCCCACACCTATGTTCATTTTCCTGTGATCTCAACCTCAGCTATTGACCTGTCAATATATTCCCCTGTATTGTTTTCCAAACATTGAATGGTGGGTTTTAGATAATCCACTAAAACAGCAATCACTCTCCTATATTCCATAAACTTTCCACACAAATCCTTGCCTGTAAATATTTATTATGTGGTGCAAGTTTTTAAATGCAGCTTTTTTTTTCTTTAACATATATTTGGATAATTAAGATATCTATATCTTAATTTTCTTCATTTCACATGAAAATGGAAAACTATGCTCATATATTTTTTTTTTATATGAGTAAACAATTTTACTATAGGCAGCTGGCTCCAGCGGATCAACTGAAGGGAATTAAGATCAGGTATCTAGTAGAAAAATTTTTGCTGAAATTTAATTTCTGTAATTTCAGTAATTTTGTGAAACTAATTTCTACAGTATATTGTAAATTTAATTCTTAACTTTTCTAAAGCTAATAATGCTAAGTTACATTATTTCCAGTAACTTGGTTATAGTTTTAACTTAAGTAGAAGATAAAGTTTAGAATCAGTTTAATAGCTGTAATACTTTTTTAATTTAAATTCTGTGATTTTTCAAATCATATCTAAACCGCTGGTAAAAGATCCATGTTCAATACTTTGTCCTAGTATATCATCCCAGGACAAAGTATTCAGATAGAAAAGGATATAGGCATTTCCTATGAGTCTTGATTGTCACTTGGGTAGTCTATGCCCGTATTCCAAGTAGATGCATGTATTTCTCTAGTAAACAAATCAAGCGGAACTGATGATTCATTTCTTTGTTTCTGATGTGTACCAATTTCAAATTAAAAGTTGAAGCATCTAGGGCTGCCACCTCTCTAACTTTAAAAATGAGGACATTTGGGCAGAAAAATTCGGACTTTTGAGGACGCCTTTCCCTATTTTACCAAAACACAGCTTACATTCTCTTATAGTCTTTTCAAAAATACCTAAATAACTGTTTATTATGATAACAGGTAATAATACAGTCACTGGCAAACTAATAACATGTTAAATATTTATTAAATAGCTCAAATCTCTTAAATTAACAGAATTCACACTTATCATTCTTATGCGAATTGCTTAATTTGTAAAAAAAAATGATACACCAAAAATTAATTATGGTATGAATTAAAAAAAACTTTTTTTTTTCTCTATAAATCTGTTTTTGAATAAATATGAATGAAAATCTTTACACAGCATGTCACTGAAATTGGATTTGTAAGCATTAGTCCCTTAATTGAATCCACAGTAAACAAATTTCTATCCTTAGACCACTGCATCTCCATCATTGAAAACAGTTTATTTCAATAAATGCATTATGTGGTGGTATGGAAAAAAAAAATTAGGCGATTATTAACAGTTCTGAGAAAACTCTTCATTCTTACAGTGGCTAAAATAATTAGCCCATCTTACATTACAAGGAACAGAAACATCAGTATCCTTAATTTCTGCTACAGAATTTTTTTTTTTTTTTTATTTATTTATTTATTTATTGCAAAACTGATCAAAGCACTTCAACATCATCCACACACACACTCCTTTTGTAAGAAGGTACCTAATTGTTGAAACTGCACTATCCCATTCAAGTGGCTCTCTTAAAGACCTGAATGAAAAAACTTCTTCCAGTGGTTTCAACCTAGTTGTAAATTATAGGTAACCCCCAATTAATAGAGGATTCTTTCTATCATCTCCATGTTCAGTGGGGGAGCTATTTTTTTCTGCAAAATGCTATTTTTGTGCAAAATTTAAAGTAAAATGATAAAGCAACACAGTAAAAAGCTTTATACATTGTATACACATGTCCAAGTATTCAGTGCATGATGAATATAAGTTCTGGATATTTCTTCTGAAAACTCCACGTTTCTCCGTATATCCTTTTTGCCTCTTCTCCAACATTTCCTTCACTTTGAGGGAAATTAACTGACATTTACTTCTTTCTGACAGAATATCCCTTACAGAAGCAAGAACATCAATAACTTCTATCAAAGAATTGTCATTCTTTTCAATGATCATTATATATGAATTGAAGACTGACAATTCAGTTCGGCAATGAACAAGATAAGTTTCACAAAACTCATCTTCAAAAAAAAGTTTTAGAATCTTGAGGGGATTTCTTGAGACAAAAAGAAAGACCTTGGGGCTGGATAAATATTTATAATCCTTTTGAGTGCAGGTAATAGTGAAAGCCAGCATGTTCTGCTATGATACAGAAGGTTTTTTTAGGTAAACTGTAAATTCGCATAATTTTTTTTTAGGTTTTCAACACGTACAGTGTAGACACTGAAATAATTAAAAAACTTAAGAAAAATGGAGTCAAATATCTACATCAATTGCATCTGCTCCATGCTGGATACAGTTATGCAGATAACTGTATTAGCGATCGACCAAATACTCTTTGTAAATTTGAAAATACAATTGTATCTCCGCACTCCTCCAAACGTGGTGTTACAATTATTTCCACCAAATGCAATACATTTCTTATCCAGGCCACTTTTACACAATGTCTCATAAACATAGCCAGAAAAAGTAGCTGCGGTCTCATCGGACTTGCTATTTAATTCTATTAGGTTCACCTTTGAGCCACCATTTATCCAGTCAAGTGATGCACAGGAATAGGGAAATTTTTCAGAAATCCATGATTAGTGGCATCAGTGGAAACTCTAAAAAACTGTACATTCTGTAGAGACTTAACTTCTTCAACTGAATGCACTGCTAAGACAGAATTAATTATGGCTTCAGTCTTTGTTTTTGCACACATTAACCTCTTAGCAATATCTGAATCAGAGTATATCAACTTTAATAATTCTGCTGTACAAGACTGATTTTTAGCTGTGGTGATGTGCCACTGTATGAAAGGTAAGGGTTCCTTCAGCAACAGAAACTCTTGCATCGAGCCTTTCAGGGGCCTTTACTAAAAAGTCCGTTACCTTGCTGCAACATGTTTCGAATCTAATGTTCTTTTTATGTTTCTCTGAATTCATGCGGATGTTCAAATCACCTGAACCCTTGTTTAGCAACTGAGATATAGCTTTCTGGACCCCAAACGATGCATTCTGCCTCCTCATCTACTCTTCCCTTTCAAAATCCTGGATATTAGATCCTCAGGTCGTCGGTAAACTTGCACTTCCTTTTCAACATAATGGGTATTCCTGAATTTATGTACATTAAGGAATGATTTTAATTTAAATAGTAGAAATAAAAAATTATTTGAAGAAGTGACTGATTACTTCATCAACTGATAATTAAGAAATATCGCATACATACAAAACTATGCTTACTCGTTAATAAATATAACAAATTGAAGCTGGATGAGTCAAATTATTGTTTATACAAACTGCTGAGAGAAGAAAATAGAGAATGTGAGATATTTTAATTAAAAAAACATGGAATCATAATTTTAATTTAGAATAAATTCACTTAATTAGAATGAATTTCAGGTAAAATAAATAACTAGAGAAAATTTATTTCAAATTGTCTACTCACCAAGAATGTAAAAGAGAATAAAAAAAAAAATGGAGTGAAAAGGTCAAACTTTTTTTGACACGCGCAAAATGTCATTAACTCCAACGCATAATAAACTCCTCAATTTGTATTGTTTACAGCAGCAAGTGGAGTTCTTCGAATTACTTCCGCAAAGCTGATTGGTGTACGCCTTACAAATTTTACCAATGATAAGTATCAGGAGATCTTTAAATTTTTAGAGCCAAAATACAGGATATTTTCAAAATTTTAGAAATTCCTCCTGGACACTCCATGATATGTAAAAAATGAGGATGGATGGCAGCCCTAGGTATTACTAGAAGGATTTGAGCCACTGAAGAAATGGGTGCTTCCTTAGAAACAAATGCTGCAACTGGGATCTTGTGTGGGTTATATCCTGCCAAGTGATGCACAGCCAATTCAAAGCCCCAGAACAGAATAATCAAGTGATATTGCTCTCGTTCAAGAAGTTTTCATTTGATTTGGACAGTATTGTCAGGGTAATAGCCAAAATTTTTTGTATTAGAAAAAAAAAAGTGGACTAGGACCAGGATGAGTTTTCTGGGTGCAATTATTGATGACATTGACAACAGTTTGTCAGATTTAAAGGGGGTTGAAGAGAGCACAAGATATTTAGGAAGATAGAAAGGGTGGTGTGGCCATGCTTCTTATCAAATGCAGCCACAGCATAAACAGTGCTTTCATCCGGTTCAGACGTTACACTTTCTAGAACATATGTCTATTGAGTTAGTGGGTAGCAAAGTTATAACGGAAGTAAACACGTGACTAGAAAATTCTGATGGGTACGATAAAGGTATCTACATGCAGATGAAATAGGCAAGCAAATGTCCATGTGGATGATTTCAATTTGCTGTTACTTGATTAGAATAGGAGGGAGGGAAACTTACCATAGGGAACAATTTTTTTTAAAAAATAAACTAATTATTATTTGTACTGGCATGTTAGAGAAAATACTAATGGGAAGAATATTCCACACCATTCCATTATTCGATGATCAGATGATGTCATAGGGTTCATACGAACCACTGGCAGCTAGTGATCATGCAGTCATTAGTTGGAAGATGAGAAGTGTTGCAATAGTTAAAAGTAAAGGCATCTTTTACTTTCAGGAAAGAATACGTGGCAGTCTTACATGTTAAGTGATATTTATAGACTGGGCAACTTACAGAAAGAGGATCAAGACATCAGAAATATGGAATACCTTTAAAGTAATAATCGGAATCCACGAACACATATGTGCCATTATGAAATTACAGAATAAGAAGAATGCAAAGATGTTTGTTTATTTGGTTTTAAGGAGCATTAGCAACTAAGGCCATATTACTCCAGGGATATGCAGTGGTCATTCCCTGACCTTTCCGCATCCTCCACATTTAGTGGTCAAAGTCTCGAACCCCGGTCTAAACAAGAAGTGTGTGTTACGCACTGCTGCTCCTGGCTACAGAGGTGCCATACAAAGATGTATCAATATGGTGCTGGTCAATCTAATAGATCAGAAAAAGATGGTTTGGGGAAAATTTGCAAAGCAATGAAAAGTACTGAAGCCCACATCAGCTGAAGTTGATTTGTAATAGTGGCAAAGGCTAAATATGAAAACGCAATGACTCAGAGAGCAAAGGATGGGTACAAGGAATCCTTTATGTATATGAATACAAAGAAGAAAAAAATCAGACTGGACACCTTAATATTGAGTTTGATATTGGTGATGAACTAGATAGACACTTTACATCAATCTTTACTGACGAAAGATCCTTCGTGGTGAGAAGAGACTGTGTAAATGTTAGACAGGGTGGAAGGCGCTGTCTAAAGGCAAGTAAGACTCTTGGAATTGATGACATACTCAGCCATCAGTAATTTTAAACCATTGGATTGCAGAACTGCCAAAGTATTGCCAATACATCAAGGTGGTTCTAAGAGTGCAGTTCCTAACTACAGACCAATTAGTCTGACTCCAATGATAGGGAAAATCTTGGAGGCAGTAATTAATAGTGCAATCCAGAGATAGAAATTACATTACGAAGAATGTACAACATAGTTTAACTACCCTGGTTAACTATTTTAACACAGTTAAAAATGGTGTTACTCTGCGTGATCTGGATGTAGGGAATAATTTGAGCAGTTTATTTGGATTTGACTCAGTCCCCTCAACTATATAAGTTGGAACAAAAGCTTGGGAGACTCGTTAATGCTCGGTGCCAATCATCACTCCTTCAGCATGCCATAGACTTTGGGTCAGCGAAGTGGCAGCTTTGTTTTAATGCAGTAAAATGCAGGGTCTTGCACTTGAGGAATAGCAACTCCAAAATAAGTTATATACTCGGTGGAGTTGAAGTAAAAAACAGTAAAATAAGGGGATCTGTAAGTTATGATATTGGTATATATGAACTCTGAGCAATCTAAACAGACAGCCAGGAAGTCTGTGGTGTCCTGTTGATTTTATGAATAACAGTCTGTAGAAATATGGAGGGCATAATTCCAATGTAGAAGGCAGTTGTAATGTTGTAACTCTTCGAACACTGTGTCTAAGTATAGAGATCTCATCTAAAAAATGGCATTGAGCTTTTTGAAAGAGTCTAAAGACAAGAAAATTGCATTGTGAGATTGGTAAAGGACAACTGTACAAGGAAGACCCAAATTATGTAGGCTACAGCACTTGGTAACTAGGCTCTTTGGGGGGGGGGGGGGAAGCTCTGCTGTAAAGGATTCCAGAACTAGGCACCATAATTTCAAATTATGGTGCCTAGTTCTGGAATTAGCAAGGGCACATGATGCAAGAAAGCAAGCTTATAATGGCATCAGCCAAAAAGATAGGGAACCCCTTATTTCCCCCATCCACTCGCTCCAAATGTTTGTCAAGTTCTGCCTTGACTCTATTTAAGCTATCAACTTCTACAATAACAGAAGTTTGTTTCAGCAATCAACTACCCGCTGGCTAAAGGCAAACTTCCACATATCTATCCTACAACCGTCTTTTCTCAATTTGAATTTATGCCCTCTCAGATGATTATTCTGAGCAAGAGGAAGAATCCCATCCGCATTGAGCATGCTCAAACCATCCAAGGCTTTATACACCCCAATCATATCACCTCGCAGGTGCCTAGTCTCCACTGTAATTTGCAAAACTTAAGGCTTTCTTTGCAAGAGCAACCCTTTGTTCTGTTCACTAATCTTGTTGCCCTTCTCTGTACTCGTTCCATCAGCTCTACATCCTTCTTAAAATAAGGCTTCCAGACCTGTATACAGTACCCAAGGTGTGGCCTGACCATTGCCTTATACAAGGGGATAATCTCCTTATCCCTGCTAGAAAAATTCCTGTATATCATTGACAAGACACCATGAGCTACTGTTGCATACCATCTGCACTGCTCAGAAAACTTCATATCTGCCTCCACAATTACCCCCAGACACTTTTCATTCTCTACCACTGTCAGTGTGGTACCACAGAGTTGATATGTTACTCTGGAATTACTGCTTCCCATATGTAGTACTTTACATTCGTCAATGTTAAATTTCTTGTGCCACCTCTCAGACCATCTGCTCAACTTTTCTAGATCCTGTTGCAGTAGTGTACTGTCATTAACAACCCTGCCAACCTTCCTATCGTCTGCAAACTTGGACATTAAGCCTGACGTACCATCATCAATATCATTTATAAACACAGAAAACAACAACGGACCTAACACTGAACCCTGAGGGACTCCACTAATAACATTAGTTCATGAAGAGCAGTGTCCATTGATTACCACTGAATGGTTTGAGCAAGCTCAATGCTGAAATCAATCTTGTGAGGGGACATATATTCAAATTGAGGAAAGCCAATTGTTGAATAGAAGTGCAGATGTTTGCCATTAGCCAGCATGTGGTTGACAGATTAAATAAATTCAAAGTAGAACGAGACAAACATTTGAAACAAATGGATGGGTGAAATGGGATGGATTTTTTTTTTGGCTGATGCTGTATAAGCTGGCTTTCTTGCATTATATGCCTCTACTAATGTCACGCAATATATTGGCAATGTCTTACATCCTGGAAAGAAACACAGAACAGCGAAAAGTCCTTGCAACCTATGCTGTGGATAACAATATTCCAACATTAAGTTCATGACAATGGGGTTTTGTAGAAAAAATTGACCAACTCCTAGGACCATTTAAAAAAAAACTGTCTGTCTTCTCCCACTCAACCATCCCTTTATCCATAGCAGCAATTTGCCTCCAATGCCACACTGCTCCAATTTGTGCAGCAGTCTTCCCTGTGCAACAGTATCAAAGACCTTTCTAAGATCCAAACATATGATATCAAAGTTATTCTTTGCATCCAGTTCCTTTGTGACTACATCATAATATCCAATCAATTTAGTCAGACACGACTTCCCCTTAGCAAACCCATGCTGTGTCCAAGCTATAACTGAAGTCTTCTCTCTCGATTATCCTGCATTGCTTCTTTACCAGTGCCTCCACTAATTTCCCTGGAACAGAAGTTAAACTAACAGGTCTGTAATTACCTGTGTCTCCCTTTGATCCTCCTTTGTGAATTGGGGCACATTTGCACATCTCCAGTCCATGGGTACCTCCCTTGAGTCCAGGGAAGCTCATAATTATGGCTAAGGCCTCCTTTAATATAACTGGATAGATTCCATCCACCCCAGGTGCCTTTCTTATGTTTATCTTCATCTTTAACAATTTCTCCTCCACTTTACTCTCTTATTACAAGATTATCTTACTGCCAGCGTTGAATACACCTCTGGCATTCCCCCTCCCTGAATAACTCCTAACATGTGAATGTAGATGGAAAATATTCATTTAGTTTGTTAGCTACCTGAGCAGGATCATCAACAGTTGAACCATCGATATCAAGTGGACCAATCTGATTCATCCCCTTCCTTCTAGAGTTTACATAAGTAAAGAACTCTTTGCATCCTTTCCCAAAGATTTCTTGTAATCTGCCTTTGCCTGCCTAACCTCCTTTGTAACTTGGTTGCAGACCAGCTTATATCTATCTTAGGCTTCTGTGTCACATGTTAATTTATATGTATCCCATGCATCTTTCTTCTCTGTCACATGTCTAAGTTCATCTGACATCCTTTTAGGCCTAAATCTTGAACAATGTTTCTTCGTTGGTATGAAAAGCCTAGTAGCTTCCGAGATTAATTCTTTGAATGCTTCCCATTTTGAATTGCTGTTGGTAACATCATCAGTTGGTCCCACCGTATAGAATTTAAATACTGTCTCAGACCAATGTAGTCACCTTTACAAAAGCAAAACCCTTCCCTTTACCCTTGATGGTAGTTACCTCTTTGAGTAAATCCCACTTCACGATTGTAGAAAGTTTTATTTAATCAGCAAGTTGTTGATTACTTGAACAAATTGCATCCACAGGTGGTTGAGACTGAGTTTTGTGAAATGTAAAAAAAAAAAAAGGTAGACTAGACAGTTCAAGACAGTGGAAGAGAAGCATGTATTAATCTACTTTTTTATAATATTTATGCTTTTGTTATTATTGTATTTAGCTAGTCTCTCCTTTTTTAGGGAAGCAGAGTTTGTGTTATGCAATGACCATGTTATCTTCTGCATGCATGAAGTTCTAAGGTTGATTAATCCTGGTTGGTATTATCATCAGAAACTTTTTAAAGCTTCTGTTGGAATGTGTTAGTTGTCTGATGGCATCGTGGGCACCCATCTCCTGTTGGAATGTGAGATACAAAGGGTACTAGGAAAGTTTTGCAATACAGCTTTGTTTATTTAATTTTTTCAAAGTAATTTCCTCTACATTCACTACACCTCTCCATCCTCCGAAACCAATCTTTAAACCAGTTCTGCCAAGTTTCACTAGGGAGTAAAGCACACTAGTTGTCCCAAGCCCGTAGAAGGTCCTCATCACTGGAAAACCGCCTCCCTTTTAGCTTCATTTTCACATGCGGGAACAGTGCAAAGTTGCAGGGAGCAAGGTCTGGACTGTAGGGAGGGTGCTCGAGAATTTCAGTCCTGTCGTGGTCAAATATTCTGTGCAGGCTTTGGCGCGGTGAGCTGGAGCATTTTCGTGATGGAGGTACCAGGTGTCCATTCTTGACTTTGGCCGCAGGTTCTTCATAGATCCAATGACTTTAGGCAGGCATTGTTCAGTATACCACTTAGCTGTGACTGTCTTCTGCGTGTCCAAAACGACACGTTCCACAATTCCACTCGATTTGAAAAATACAGCTATCATTTTCTTCTTTACAGATCGGGATTTTCTGACAATTAATGGTGTGTCGTCATCATCAAAGACCCAAACTTTGTTTTGAGCCTTGGTCGGCAGCTCGTAATAGTACAGCCAAGTCTCATCACCTGTCACGATGTTGTTCACATACCGAGATTGTCCCTTATCAAACTTTTTTAACATCTACCAGCACCAAGTCACACGTCGTGTCATCTGCTCTTCAGTCAGTTGATGCGGCACCCAGAGAGAACAAAGTTTCTTCACGTGCAAATGATCTTGCAGGATCGAACGAATTGCTGGTGCATTTAGGCCCAAAGTATCCTCTATCTGTTGGTAGGTCACCCGCCTGTTTTCATCAAGCATTTTCCTCACAGCAGTAATGTTTTCCTCAGTAACTGACGTTCGTGGCCTTCCCGGCCTCTCAGAATCCTCCAGAGTGAAATTTCCCCTTTGGAATTCTCTATACCACCTGAATATCATTGTACGATGTGGACAATCATCATCTAGTGCAAGAGTCATTTCTTCTAAGCACTGGTCTATGGTTAAACCACGCACGAAATTATACCGCAAAACTGTCCTTATCTCATTTCGTGACCACGATGCCATTGCAAGCACTTTACACTCTCACTACTAATGAATGACTGAGCCCATCGACTTGGCGCAGCGGCTACTATGCACGTATGAACATGTCTCAACGTGCAGCAACAAGCAGCTTCCTGTGATTCATTGTTGCGTCATATTGCAAAACTTTCCTAGTACCCTTTGTACATTTGGTAGAAATGTATTTGGAATGATACTAACTTGTTCTTTCCGAGACTGCTGTCAGGATGAAAGTACTGTCTGAGCCTATAATCTGCAGACATGTTTGTAACTGAGACTTAGTGCTGTTACTGACTGGCATGTCTTTATTGTTGGTGCATAGGTCTGTTCAATGTATTAAGCATTATTCGCTACTTTGCCAGTTGATTGTTGACTTTTTGCTCTTCTTTATATTTTAGAACCTTCTTCCCATTTTCTACAGTTCACAGGCCTAAGAGTAGGCTGAATGTTGGTCTTTACAGTTCAGACAAGGTGATGTTTCAGATCATAGTGTTTTTGTACGGGATTTGGATCCCTTTAACTCTTGGGCCACTTGAAGAATGTCACAGATCATCCTCTGTGACATTCATCACAATGGGGTTACTTTCATTACTTTCTCAGTATACCACCAAAGGTTTAAAGTTTTGGCAGATCGTAATTCTAGGGTTACAGCTAAACATAATTGTTTTTAGTAATGAGATCACTGCACTGGGTTAGCATAATTTAGATAATTTAATTAAATACTAATTAATTTCATAGAAATACCTTATGTTTTGGAGCTCTGTGGCTCCTTGCTCAGAGGTAAATACAAACATGAACATTATGCTCGAAAATGTAGTTGTTGAAATTGCAATTTCACTTTAGCAATTATTACATTCATATGTATTCACTATAGAAGAAGCTGCAGATCTCTGAAATAAAAGGTAATTCTATATATAGCTTGTTTATTCAAATTATAGTGCAGTCTTGCCATTACTAAAATTGGTAATTCCTGTGTAACAATTCAACAATTTTTAAGCTTTAAAATGGAAGTTTTACTTCACGTGCCTTTAGTACACGTGCCTTGAGTGACCGGGGTTCAAGCCCGTGACTGCTGAATACGGTGCTGTTTCTTATATTCTGTCTATCTTGTGAACTCCTCTGACTGTTTGGTCGTCCCAGAGTATAAACAGAAAATTTAATTTAATTTTGGCATGTCTGCTAATAGAGACCACAATCCAAGATTAGAATCGAGAAAACTTTGACAGTACTATCTTGGCAGTGTCGGATTTTTAAATGTATAGCAGATTCATCTTTCCAGGAAATGTTCAATTTCAAATGATATCATAAAATCTGGCAGAATTATGCCATTTGTTTCTAATCTGAACGTAAGCCCAAGCCTTAGTGCAGAGATATATATATATTGGCACTACGGTCTGGGCTTATATTCGTATGCTCTTATTGAGGAGTCCTCAATAAGAGAAGAAAGTTTCGCTGTAATCAAAATGAACACAGGTAAAAGCATACAAATATAGTGAGTTAGTGTCTTTCAACAAATGGATGGCAAATGGACATGACTGTCTTTAGCAACATACTTGTACAAAAATCTTATAGTAAACCTAAAGTATCCCAAATGCAAGACTACATATACCTAATACTTAATTTCAAATGAAATTATGATGCAGATCATAATCATGCAGAAATTATGATTATGAAATTAGAATACTAAATTAGCTTCGATGCCACTCTTCATATGAACTTGCCCCACTGCTTTTGAGGACACCTACTCTATTGTCCCCATACTTCTGACTCCCCCCACCCCAGTCTTCAGTCTTGCACCCTACTCTGTCTAGGCACCATTTGAACAAGCGTTTTGGTTGTCGATGGATTGGCCGGGGTGGACCCCTTGCCTGAATTCCACACTCACCTGATTTATCAAGCCTTGATTTCTTTCTGCGGGAGGCCCTCAAATCTATCGTGTATGAATTGCCTGTGGAAACAGAAATGGATCTCGTGGCGAGACTCGTCTGCGCTGCTACTACTGTCAAAGAAACTCCAGGTGTGTTCGACCGTGTCTGCCAATCCATGCTGCGTCGGTGTCAACCGTGCATCGTGTCTCATGGTGGAACCTTCGAGCATCTGTTGTAACATCATGAAATGCATCCATTGTTAATATTATGTCAAATAAATGTTTGCCACTAATTACTGTCTTGTGTCATTTCTGCTTCTTGTGCCTCTGCTACTACTTTCCCGTGACGTTTCCGGTTATTGGTTCCTATGCAATTCACATTCCTTTAGATGTTACCTACCTCCTATAAACATTTGTACCAATATTTTTGAGACACCCTGTATATATCCCTTTCAATGTATCTCTACACCAATAGTTAACTACATAATCATCATTGTATTATATTATTATTATATATTTATATTTTATTACTAATTATATGTTTATTTCTAGGGTTTGGCCATGTAGGCCTACATGGGCTATTTTAGTTTTTATAAGTTATTTTGGCATTATGGCCTACTGCAGGCTGTATACTGTTGTGTTCATATACATGTTCAGCATCTGTATTGTACTTATTTAATAACTAGATTATAGACTGATGTAATGTATAGTATAATAAATAAATAAATTTTCTGTTTATACTCCGGCACGACAACCAGGTCTGTAGAGTTTACAATAAATCATCAATACAAATATTTATCGTATTTAGTAGTCACGGGCTTGAACCCCGGTCCACTCAAGGAACGCGTGCTATGCACTCTTGCTCCTGACCACTCGGCTACAGCAGGCCAATTTTTGCTTTTACTATAATAACTATATATATATAGGCCCTAGCCACTGAAATCTCAGGAAACTTGGTGACAGGGCCTGCCAGAGTAAAAAATTCAACTATTGAGTACCTGGTCTGCCTCCACAAGAGCAACATTGGGCCCCAGCAGGGGGTCTAGTCTAAATGGCCAGAAAAACAACAATACACAATGCTACACTTACAAAATTCATACACTTTTAAATCTCTGGCCTTTGCAGTGAACTGTTACACCCACAATGAAAGCAACGTAGAGATGGGGGAAACCATTGGTGCCGCTAGACATGAATACACTTTAACACTTTTTTCTTCATATGAACTCTGCAATGGATATCTTAAATTATGCTTTGAAATCATACTATTCCAAAGTATCAAAGGAGAAAAACTGCCAACTGTAAAAATATGCTAGTCTGACTTGAAATGAATAGTCTAGTAGTAAAATGTAGTCACTAATGCTGTGAAATAATTATTAAAAAAATTGCCATTTGCTCTATACTCACAATAAAATCACTTGAATTTATGCTCCTTCACTGTTGTGATAAGAGCACAATGGGAGAAAGTAAACATATTGAAACATGATTCATCCACACAGTAACCTATCCTCTTGATTGTAATAGTCTATTATTGTCATCTAATAGCAATGATGTATTTTCACTTCTTGTCATAATTAAAATGAAAATTGTAAATGCGTGAACGAAACGTGCATGCATACTATTGTGAATATCACTATTGGAAGCACTTGAAGAAGGAATATTTGCAGGTTTACATGTTCCCATCAGGCTGTGGTGCAATTATGTCGACAATGTATTTGTGATCATTCCCTGGGGGTCTGAGATGCTGCTACTCCAATCTCTGTCAGTGTACACTTCTTTTACTATGGAAATGGAAGCAAACAATGCCTTGCCGTTTTTGGATATCTTAGTGTGATGCATGGGAGGAGGGCAATTAGATACCTCGGTGTATAGGAAGCCTATGTGCCAAGGTCAGTTTACTGAATAAATCATCCCATGCTGTTAGGCACTTGTATGGTACAGTGGGATTGCTGTTCTGCTGAGTTTGGATGCATACTGATAAAACAACTGAAGATAAACTTCTCATAAAATTACTGAAGAAACTTATATCTCTGGTAGATCTTATCATTCCATTTGAACGAAAACTTTAAACATGAGGTAAATTTATGTAAAGTTTATGTTGCAGCTGGTTGGCAGAAGATTGAATGAGAACACCACCAGTTAGTTTTTTCTGATTTGTCTGAATGCAGCTAATTATGAAACATGAATTTACAGGAATGATCTTGACATCAACCAACAATTGTCCCAGTGGAAGACTTCTTCCTTCCAACCAAAAAAATATTGACAAGAAAAAGTGGCCTCCACTTTCTGGCAAGCATGCAGGAAAATGGAGGCTACATTTCTAGCATATTTTGATTGTGAGACTATCCTGTTGGATAGTCTCACAGTCAAATTGGATCATATCATCAAATTTCAACAAAAACTAAACATGGGAGGAATTCCAACAAAGTTGGTGCTGTGGCTTTTAACAGAAGAACAACAACAATATATGCTGCCAGCAAGTTGCTTCCAATTGTCTGAATATACAATTGAGACATTGTTGAAATGTGGGTTTTTTTTAGAGGTATGATCTTGAAAACAACCATCATTCCAGTGGAAGACACCTCTCCACCAACTAAAAAATGTTCAGCAAAATGGAGGCAACAGTGCACCACATATACTGCAGAAAAATGTTGGCAAGAAGAGGTGGCCTCCATTAATGATGAGCCATTGCATTCATTACCTGAGAAATTTAATCAACTACAAATTATGCTCATTGCTACTATACTGTATCAATCCAGATACTGAATGAACAGATCATACTTACATACACACACCAGAACCATTGTAATTAGAGGTGCAACTATAAATTCCCCTAATTACCACAGTTCAGAAATCATAACTAAACTAATCAAAAAGTATAAAGGGGAAGTTAAAACATCGTAAAGAGACAATTTTAAGTATGAAATAAAATACTCTGATGAATTTCTCAATGAACATGAAGTAAAAATTGAAATGGAGGCCATTATTGTCCTGTATTGTTCATGTAGAAAAGGCCAGGGAAAATATCAAGTATGGAAAAGCAGCAGGTGTAGATAAAATTATACCTGAAAGCTTGAGGGGAAAAATAATTTCATAGTAATTACATCTCATTATTGACAGTGAGTTTCTACACTCACTGGATCTAAGAGATTTGGGCAATGACTTTTATAACAGGTTATTATTGGTTATATCTGCTCACATCATTGCTGGCTATAAGAATTCCTAGTGACAATAATAGTGAATATAAGTATGGAATGTCAAAACATCAGAATCACTGGGTTTCTTAATCTTTATTTAATTAAACTGTCTTTAATTTTGGTAAAAAAAGTTTACATTGTTATAATCTGGTCAATTTCATTAATATACACTTTGGATAATTAATAAAACAACAAAGCATTTAAGGTAAAGAATACCTAATCAAATCATGATACACTGTACAATTTGCAACAGGGAATTATTATTTTAAACAGCATGCTGATAACTTATGCAGCATCCACAAAAAAAACTAAAGTAAAAATAAAAAATATATATTTTTTTGACCTTTATATATATATATATATATACACACGTGTGTGTGTGTGTGTGTGTGTGTGTGTGTGTGTGTGTGTGTGTGTGTGTGTGTGTGTGTGTGTGTGTGTGTGTGTGTGTGTTAGTATTCCAGAAGCCAACAGTAACATGGGAAAATACACCAATATACATATATATATATATATATATTATTTCCACACCACAATTAATATAGATGTAAAAAAAATTTTTTACGTGTATATATATATATATATATACATAAAAAAAACATTTTTCTTCATATTTATATTTATTTATTTTTATTACTTTTGCCTAACTTTTACATCACATTATATATAAATATATATATATAATGGTGAAAGTAATCTTAATGGTGATTGTACATATTTCTTGAATACATTTTATATATCATAGAGCATTATACTCTCAAGAAGTGAGACGAGTCTGTCTTCTCCTTAATTTTAGCATTATTAGAAGCATATGATGCAAGAAAGCAAGCTTATGCAGCATTAGCCAAAAAAAAAAAAAAAAAAAAACCCCGCTTCCATTTCACCCCTAGCTTGTCCAATATATGTATTAGTAATAGTAAGAGGTGTTGGAGGTGAAAAGAGATGGATGAGAAGTAGGGTATAAAGAAAGGAGAAAAATTGTAAAATGGGATTTTAATTGGATGTGATATAGCATTGTGCTATTTGATACAGAGATTGTGGATTTTTTTGGGATGTCAAAAGGAAAAAAATGGAAAACAGAAAGTTGGGAATAAATTTTGATAAGACTGAAGCTTATATCACTGTAGGAAGGAACAAAACAGAAAATAGGTTATCACAGGTAATAAATACAGATATTTTAACAGTCTGCTAACAAGATATGGGAGGAGTAGTGATTAAATTAAAACTAGAATTGCAATAGGTAAGAGCATTTGAGAAAAGGAAACTGATATTTATAGGGATTTACTGGTTATTAAGTTACAGAAAAGTTGATTTAAATGTTTTCTACAAAGCAGCATGCATTATGGGGCTAAGGACATGGCCATTGAACAAGAAAAGAACAATTAACTTTTGAAAAGAGATGTATGGAAGAGGCTTAACTAGACAAATATGGTTAAAAAAGGAGGAGGTTCTGAGGATAGGGTAATAAAGCATGATTAAGACTAAGGAAAAGAGAAAAACTGGACAGACCTACTGAGATAGAGGGCAAGCTTGTTAAGAGAAGATATAAAGAGCAAGAGAAACAAGAAATGGCAATTGATAGAAGCACGGGAACGAATTTTTCAGTGGATCTCACTTCTGAGTGAGATTCATTAGAGATTCTGATCCTTTTTGTTATAGAAGCTCTGCCCAATTCTTTTAAGAACATGACTAGACCTGTGGGGATAGAGAGAGAGATATTACTGTTCTGGCTATCATGGAATTGCCATTTAGCAGAGGCCTTATAATAAGAAAAATGAAAATTAAAAACAAGCAAGCTCAGTTCTTTCAATGCATGAGAAAGATGAAATTAATCATTGTTTTCTTGTTACTTATTTGTTTATTTGTTTTTATATTCTTTTTTTGGACAGAATAGGAAGAAGTGGGAGGGGGAATCAATGCATTTCAGGTTATTTGTTTTTTTCCCCCTCCCTTCTACAAAATTTTTCTCATGATTTAATACAATAACCATCAATGCTTGGTGATTATATGAAGTCACTAGTGAATAAGAGAAATAGATACAGTATTCACTCACCAAATTGCCAATTATACAGAATTAATGGTGATCACTAAAAATCACCAATTTCTTACTTTTACCCATAATATATATATATATATATATATATATTATGATATATCAGGGGTAAAAGGAAATTTTTTATTAGCAATGCAATGTTTTACTTGCTGCATTATTTGTTTAACTGTTTGCAGTAATGCAGGAAGTAAAACATTACATTGCTAATATCATATATGCCTAAACATTGTTAATAGAAACACAAAGTAATGTAATATGCAAAAAAATAACATCAACAGAGATGTAAAAAAGAAATTTGAAACTGGAAAGTTATATGGACATTATTGAGGTAAAGAAGTGATAAGGGCTCAAAAAACAAAATATAAAAATTGCATAATTTCCTTTCTCCAAAGCATTAAAAACAAACCCCCAAGTTACTAGATAAAAATGATACATATGCCTGTTGATAGACATCCATACATAACAAAATTACATTACAGTATGCAAAACTTCTGGTAATAATTCATAAAAATACTAATTACATGACTCATAATCAGTCACAACCTTTTAAAGTTCTCAAATATGTATGTCATGTAATATAAACTTACAACTTTTCAATAAGAATAGCCGAGGCACCCCCACCTCCATTACAAGCAGTAGCTATTCCCAGCTCACCTGGTTTAAGAGTCAGAGCCAAATGATTAGCAATACGACAACCTGACATTCTACAAATAAAAATACAATAGAAATACAATAGAAAGTAAAATGTAAGTATATGCAAATATTAATTTTAAAAAAATAATATATCTATATATATAGTGGAACTTCTCTATTACGCGAATTTCTCTATATAATGAATTTTTTCGCAAAACATTGCACCTTGAAACGGAATTACAGGTAAAATTAACCCCATATAGCAAAGTGTTAGTCTCTCTATAACGAATTTTTAAAAAAAATTAGTAAAAGCATTTTTGAAGATTTTCAAGCATTTACTGCTAAACAGCTGCTTAAATATACTGCCTCCTTCCTTCCGAAATTGCACATTAGCATCTGGAATTAAATAATCATCCATTTGGTGGCCATTGACGCCTGTGGTCTTTATTTCATTTTTGTTACAGTTATTAAACCAAATGGGTTTTCTTAAAAGTGGTCGTAAACTTTACAATAAATAGGGTAGATTTGTAAATTGATGTTGGCTCAAGAGAAAATGAAATTCGCTGCTCTAAACTTTAGCATGCTGCAGCAGCTTTTTTGTTGTTTGGTTTTTACGAGCATTAGCAACTAAGGCCATATTGCTCCGGGATATGCAATGGTCATTCCCTGACCTTTCTGCATCCTCCGTATTTGGTGGTGATGGGCTCGAACCCCGGTCTAATCAAGAAGCGTGTGCTGCGCACTGAGGCTCCTTCCCACCTGGCTACGGAGGTGCCTCATGCTGCGGCGGCAATACATAGAATGCTACCATAGTCAGTTTTTAGTAACACCTACTGAGTGACACTGGACTCCCAATAGATGGTTTTCAAGAATTTTTTTTTTTTTTATTTCGTTTGTCATCAATCACATAGGCTATATGCTCTTGTATTTTTTTTTTCTAAAAAGTAACATACAGCATACATTAACCATAAATTTTCTTTTGTGTATATATGAATGAAAGCAGAATAAAAGAAATCCACAAAGTCGTATATTTCTTCAAAGTGATTGATAGGAAAGGTCACGTGATACTGTTGAATTGGCAAGTGAACGTCATTGAGTAGGCGGTACTAACAAATCACTATATGGCCAGTGCAGCGAAGTTGGCAGTGTGTGTGTGTGTCATCAAGAGCTGCATTTGAGTAATCTTTACAATTGCGGAAACAATGTTGAAGAGAAAGTGTTTAAAGTATTAATGATAAAGCAAAGATTTTTATGATATCGACCAGGGTTTAAGAAAAAAGATGTTGCGGAGAAATTTGTTTATCTACGATTTTAAAAAATTGAGAATCAATTTTAAATGCAATTGAAGCAGAAGCAGACAAGAAACGAATTAAGTTGTGTATATACGAAGATGTTGATAAAGCTGTTCTAAAATGGGTGCAAATGATACGTGAAAAGAATATACCAATATTGGGCCTAATAATTAAGCAACAAGCTCTAAAATTTGCACAGTCCCTTGGAATGAAATTCCAAGGGACTGTGCAAATACAGAATTTAATATGAGCGATGAGTAGCTAGATAAATTTAAGAAGCGCCACAGAATTGTGAAGAAAGTGTTAATGTAAGCGAAGAAGATTGCAACAGTTGGAGGGACAATACCTTAAAGAAGATTTTGGAAGAATATGAGTAAGGATGTTTTTAATGCTGACGAAATGGGTTTATTCTTTAAATGTTTACCGAATAGAACACTTGCTTTTAAGAATGATAAGTGTTTTGACGAAAAATAAAGCAAAGAAAGAATCACTGTGCTAGTTGGATCAAATATGACAGGAAGTGAAAAATTAAGACTTTTAGTCATCGGAATATCAAAAACCCCAAGATGTTTTAGAGGCACAAAATCTTTGTAAGTTGACTACATCTAATAAAAAAGCATGGATGACAAGTGATATTTTTGAAGAATGGATATTAAAACTAGACAAGCGTATAACAAAAAATTAAAAAGAAAAATCGTGTTGGTAACTGACAACTGTCTGGCACACCCTGCCAAACTTAAAAGTGCGAAGTTGTTGTTTTTACCACAAACATATCGTCAAAACTCCGCCAATGGAACAAGGCATTATTAAAAATTTTAAATTTCATTATCGAAAGGGAATAATAATGAAGACTGTCAATGAGTTATCAGAAAATAGAAACTTGGATGTTACAATTAACCTTAGAGATTGCATCTCTGAACTGGCAAAAGTTTGGACAAACGGTGTCACTGAATACACTATTCAAAATTGTTTTTCGAAAGCGGGATTTGCATTGAATACAGAAGTCGAACAACGACTGGACGAACAAGATGAACTGCCCCTTTCACAACTGAAAAACTATTGGACATTATTAGAATTGTCCGGAAACATTGAAAATGAAATAACACTGGATAGTTATGTTTATGTAGATCAAGCAGAACATCCAAATGAAGATGAAATACTGCTCAACAGTGTTAGACACGACCATTATCATGAATCATCGGTTTGGCTGAAACAAGAAGAAGAAATGAATCACTTATAAGTTTATCAAGTGGAAATCTGCTGTGCACCAATGGAAATAGTGAAAGGAGTGAAGGTGGAGTTGGCTTTCTGGTCCATAAAGATATAAAAAACAACATTTTGGAATTCAAAAGTGCATCACCAAGGGTGTCAAGACTAATATTCAAGATTTCTAAGAGGTATAAGCTAAAGATTATAATGATTTATGCACCAACATCAAGCCATGATGATGAAGAGGTTGAAGAAATGTACACTGAAATTGAGTCTTCTAGATGAGCAGAAAACCCACTACACTATTATTATGGGGGACTTCAATGCTAAGGTTGGAAAAAGGCAAAACAGTGCAGAAAGAGGAACTATAGGAAATTTTGGAATTGGTGAAAGAAATAAAAGAGGTGAAAGACTTGTGGAATTTGCAGAATCTCAAGGACTGTCAGTAATGAACACTTTTTTCAAGAAAAGGGCAAACAGAAAGTGGACATGGAAGAGTCCAAATGGATTAACAACTAATGAAATCGACTTCATCCTCACTAACAGAAGATATATTGTGAATGATGTTACCGTCCTGAATAAGGTAAATGTTGGAAGTGATCACAGAATGGTAAGATGTACACTTGATATAGATGTAGGAAAGGAAAGGGAAAAACTGACTCGAGTAAATAATACAAAGGTCTTTGAAATAACAGAGGAGGAGAAAAAGCAGTATGTACTGGAACTTAAGAACAAGTTTGAGCTTCTGCAGACTGCTCAGGACCAAGATATCGACGAGGAATATTACAACTTTCTGAAAGTGATAAAGCCCAAGAAACCTATAGGGAAACAGAAATCCAAAGAAGAAAAAATTAGTCAAGAAACACTTGTCATGATGAACCAAAGACGACAAATGAAGAGCAAGAAAAACACTGACAGGGAGAAAATTGAGTATACCGAGTTATGCAAAGCCATTAGAAAGAGACTCAGAGAGGACATAAGAAGATTTAACACAAGAAAAGTAGAACAAGCATTAAGGGAAAACAAAGGATTTAAATCAGCAGCCATGAGCAGTAATACAGAAAGACAAATGATACTGAAACTGAAGAATAGCGATGGTGTACTTATAAACAGAGAAGGCATAATTCAAATAGCAGAAGACTACTATAGAGAATTATACAAGGAGCGAGGGAATGATACCAGCAGTGGGGAACATGGATTGCAAAGTAGCAACACATACGACATACCCGATATTCTTCCTGATGAGGTAGAACATGCATTGAAGAAAATGAAGAATCGGAAAGCCCCGGGGGAAGATGAAGTTACTGTAGAGTTGTTAAAATTGGGAGGAAGAGACATAACACAAAAACTGGCAAGGCTCTTCACAAAGTGCATTAGAAAAGGTGTGATGCCTAAGCAGTGGAATAATGCAATCATAGTTTTGCTGCATAAGAAAGGAGATAAATCAGAAATTGGAAATTATAGACAATTAGCTTGTTATCCCATATCTATAAGTTGTTCACAATGGTCATTACTAACAGATTAGAAAGAATACTTGATGAGAATCAACCGAAAGAGCAAGCTGGCTTTAGGACAGGATTCTCAACTATGGATCACCTTCACGTAATATCATAGCTAATGGATAATTGATGAATTTAATCATGAAAAATATGTCAATTTTGGGTTGAACTTTGGCCCTCTTCCAAATAAACTAAAAGGGGTATTAATTTTAAATCCCTCGCAGCGTTACCACCCAACAATAAAGTCAACCGATCCTTCGCCGCTTTGAAACCTGGCATGATTTTCCTTCTTTCAATATGAAACTTCTTTTAGGCATTCGTTTCCACAAAAGTCCTGCTTCATCTATGTTAAAAACTTGTTGAGAAGTATAAACACATAATACCCCTCTTCAATAATTTTAACAAGTTCTTTTTTGAAAGTTTTAGCTCCTTAATCTGCACTTGCAGCTTCCCCCTGGATTTTAGTTTTAAATGGTTCCACATTTTTTTTTTTTTTTTAGGTGAGTTTTCTTCAGATCATCATATTGGCTAATCTCTCTCTCTCTCTTTTTTCTTTCTAATAATATTTAACTTAACTGAATTCTGCATTGGATATTATCTTCAATAAAATTAGTTAAAGTCTTTCCATTTCAATTATAATAGCCGGCCTAGCCCTAGTTGCTTGCAGTGGAACAGCTATCTTTCCCGCTGCTAAAATTAATTCTTTATTTTTTTTTTTATAATTCTTCTTACAGTTAAACTTGCAAGTCCTAAATTATGGCACGCATCCGCTTGTCTTTGACCGGAATCGATTCGCTTCAAAATTTAATTTTCAAATTCAGTCTTTTTCTTACATTTATAGTCTTCGTACCGCACTCAGACATTGTTTTTTCATTCTTATCGGCCATTATTAACTCTTCGAAAATGTAACTGCGTTGGTTGCATTAATTATGATACAATGTTCAAGTAAACTGTCCGTTTCGCACAATGTCTAATACGGTACCGAGTGATGACTAGACTTCGGATAAATGCATATAACGCAAATATTACAAGCAATATACTTGGTCATTTTTTAAAATGTTGATATCGGAACTACGTAACAAGTCACTGTACTGCAATTAAATTAGCATGCGAGAAAATTTCACTGAGTGTGGGAAAATTTCTCAAGTGGGCATGGGAAACGTTTTAATGCTGTTTTGGTATTCATTTTCAAGCTATTGACTCCAACAAATGAAACGATTTCGTTAAATATGCCAAAAATACAATCTATAAAACACCATTATAGTGATCTGTGACAGCGTTATAGTCAGATATGGGTTATAATCTAAGAACAGCATTATAGCGAATCAGCGTAAAGCAAACCACGTTATAACGGGGGCCTGTTGTATATACCAAGCAGCAAAACATCCAGCCATCAATGACACCACATATGGATAAGATCCATTTATGGAGGCAGTAATAAAAAATGCATATAATAACCAATGAACCCAAATCTGGCATGACCAAATAAATAATAAGCTGAAAGAAATAAAACATAAACAACAGTTATGGATACCTAGTTTTTGTCTAAATAGGCACAAAGTTATTCTTGCTGTTGTTGTTATTGTTTGTTATTTTGGTTTTTAGGAGCATTAGCAACTAAGGCCATATTGCTCTGGGGATATGCAGTTGTCATTCCCTGACTTTTCCGCATCCTCCGTATTTGGTGGTCATGGGTTCGAACCCCAGTCTAATCAAGAAGTGTGTGTGCTATGCACTGCTACTCCTGACCACCTGGCTATGGAGGTGCCAGTTGCTCTTGTAATGGTTACACTAATCTAACGCCTCTTTACCTTTTCACTGCCGACCAGGCTAGCCAGGTGGGTAAAGTGCCTGCCTGGCAACCCAAAGGTCGCGAGTTAGAATCCCGCCTCGGGCTTGGATCAAAGTACTCCAAAAACTTTGGGAGGTGCACTATGGCCACAGAAGCCGATGTGCCAACAACTACCAAAAAAAAAAACCCTTTTCACTGAGGATTACCCAGTGAAATAAGAATATGCTTTACTCAAAGTAAAGAGTATTCTTATTGATTGTTCACTATCAAAATGCTAGATCTACAATTTTCAGCTCTCTTGCAAAGTTACATAGGCCACTAGCATTCAGTTATACAACATGCTCTAAACTGTACTGACCACATTTTAAATTAAATAGATAGGCACCATTTGATCACAGCAACCCTGTGCCATTATAACAACTAACCTTTCTTTCTTTATTCATGCAATTTCACTAACAATGCCTGCTGTTTTCTACAACTATATATTTTTTTGCTATTTCATTATCAGGAGACATATTTTTGAATGCACTTGCATGATCAGCACAAATGAGTGGAAGATCGTGACAAATGATGAAAATAAACATTCAGCATGACACCATCATAACCACAAAGTGTAATCTATTTATGCATTTCTTTCTAAGCACTACAAACTGTGGTTATGCTTATTTGTTTGTAAATAAGCATTTCTTTCTGGTTGAAATTGAAAAATTACATCTGTATACCCTTCCCTATCATTAATATCTGGATACCTGCATATCATAAATAATCTTTATTTATATGAATACTAATAATATGTGTCAAAACGTTTAGCCTTTATGACAGCCTCTAGGTTTCATGTAACTCTTTCCACCAGTTTTTTTGTAAATGGCCTCCAACATTATCTGCCATTCAGCCTTCAAAGTGGTGACCAATTCATCTTTTGGGCAGTCTCTCCTTATATGCACCTAATGATCTAATTCATCTCAGAGTCAGTCATACAGAGGTGTCCCTGATGTCAGTCATACAGAGGTTCTCTGTATGACTGACATCAGGGCTCTGTGCTAGCCAGTCCAACTTTTTGACACTCATGTCTTTAAAACAGTCTATCATAATGTGAGCATTATGACATGGAACATTGTCCTGGTGATAAAGGTATGGGCCTTCAGTAACGCTTTACTAACCAGGATGTTTCATCAAAAACAACCAATAATCTCAGGTCAAACCATGAAAACAACCCCAGACCATCAATGCTGCCTCCACTGTTGGATGATAGTCCAGTAGGTAGCTTTTTCTAAGCATCTGCCACACCAGTGTGGCAGATGCTTAGACCGGTGTGACTATCAACACTGGTAGACAATGTACTGTGCCCGACACAGCACAGCTTTCTATTGATCTACAGTTCAAGAAAGGTGGGTGTTACACCAAACTTAGTGGAAACTGGCATTAGTTGAGGTGATTAGTTGGTTATGGAGGGCTGTGAAACCATACCCATATTATGAAGTGTCCTGCACACTGTACTGATGTTGACATCCCGCAATCCTCTCATTGAAGGGCCTGATCATGCCGCAACAAAGTTGAGCTGCGTCCCAAGAAGACCATCCTTTGAAAAGCTCTCCTGTCAGGTTCAGAGATTGTCCAAGTCATTTTGTGATAGGTTCAGCACCAATCCATTTCCTTTTGCATATTACATCGCCAATCATCAACCTGGGAATCTAATGCCATTTAAATAAATGCCATGTACAGATTTACTGCTTACATGGCACCCTATTAGCATTCTGCACTGGAAGTCTCTAACTCTGTCGATCCCAGTATCTTGCATATTTATTGTTGTGTCTGACACATGGTGCTTGGGCAGGTCAACTATCAGTGGCGGAGTGCCTACATATGAATGGTAGGATAGTATACATGGTATACAGGACAAATATGTTACCTTTTTCAGGTGCTACAATACATGTAAAATCTTGCATAATGTCTTCTGAAATTGTATGCCTACATATGAATGGTAGGATAGTATACATGGTATACAGGACAAATGTGTTACCTTTTTCAGGTGCTACAATACATGCAAAATCTTGCATAATGTCTTCTGAAATTGTATGCCTTTTTCTCCCAAATCACAGAGAAAGAAGTTAATTAGCTTTACACTACAAGTTCAATGAAATATTACACATTACAGTGAAGAATGCTCTTCACTATTCACTACCATTACACTTGACAGCACATTTAATGGCCAATTTGGTATTAAACTGAGGTATTGCACACAGATGAATAAACCCATGTGAGAAAGAATGGTCAAATGAAGTAAGAAAGACTGATTCTCCATCACAAAGACAGAGAGCCGGCAGCCGGCTATGTATACACGTATGTGTTGTAGGAAAGTGAATAATTGTGATAGTTATATATCATTATTTCCAATGATGTGATCAAGAGATTAAGGTTTTTGTAGATTAGAGAAAGTACTACAGAATCAAGCATTATTAAACAAGGAGTGATACATAAAAATATTTTTAGAATTACTAAAACATACTCACCCTAATGGATGACCAAGGCCCACAGCTCCACCATGAATATTGACTTTTGCAGAATCCAATTCTAGCATATTAATTACTGCTAATGGCACTACACTAAATGCTTCATTTATCTCCCATTGTGATATAGCTTCTTTCTCTATATTGATCTTCTTTAAGAGCTATAAATCAATGAGCCTTTATAAGTTTTTTTTTTAAATAGGTTACCTTGTCAAAAGGTTATATGTACAAAAATAAATAAAATGTCATACAAGAGAAAAATTAATTTCCTATTTTATACATGTGTATACATGTTAATAGCTTGTAAAAACGAAAATCTGCTGACACATGGTCACTGCCAGATAAAATCTGTGTCACATTTTATCTGGCTCAAATCAGATGTTTAAAAGTGCAATTTTTAAGGTTGTACATATAGTTAAACATACATAATAGATAAAATGGCATCACATTGTTCACAGATAAAAGAGTCATCAGTCCTCAGCATCAAGGAATGTGTCAGATGACAATGTCCTATGCACAGCTTCCTCTTTACAATCCTTGCACAAACTAAACTGCCATAATTTTATCACAGGCTTAATGTGATGTAGTTTGTTTGTAACCTGCCAATACCACGAATCTGGCCATAGCAAATACAGTAGACTCTCGATTTTTTAGGATAGATGGTAAAAAATAATCCAAGATAATTGTTTCCCGGTTAATCCAAAAATACAAAAGTCCCCGACATACGTAATAGATACGTTCCAGGACTTCTTATGTAAGTCAACTTTTACGTAACTTGGGAATGACTAATAACATTTGCTACTATATTATTATTGACAAATCTGAATTCGGCGCGATACTTGTTAACATTTGACCATTTTCATATATCCTTATTTAGTTTAATTTTCTGATCCAAATCAATCACTTTTGTTGGTAGATTTACTAGTACCACTGGCACTTATTCTCTTAGTCGGCACCATAACGGTCAAAATGAAATTTTCTGTAAAGAACTTCACAGGGTTAAGGCGAAAACTCACTATTATCACCCCACATTTTAATAAAGCACATTTCTGGAGGTCACTACCATAAAAACAATTTGCACTTTCCGGTTTATTGGACTTTTCTGTTAGTGTAATTAATTATAAACGGGTAGCACACTCAATCTTATTGCATTTGCGATAATACCAATAGCTGGAATTCTGTGGGTTTTTATGTTATTATGGTGAAAGTGAAATGTGTATGTGTACCATTCACTGAAATCTTTAGTCATATAAAAAAAGCATAAATAAATTTTAAGAATCTTCTCTTCTTTTCTAATTTTTTGCTTGCTACTCCGTATCTCATTTGTGCATGACATGATCGTTGTTATTGATTGCTTATTATTATTATTTTTGTTTGTTTTAAATTTTACAATCCTGAAAAAAAAAAAAAAAAAAAGTATGGCGATAGATAAAAAAACTTGCCACTCACTACTCGCATGTCCAATATGATGCTTCCCTTTATTTTTTTTGCGATGTCCATTTTAAATCTAATAGTTTCCCTTTATTTTTTACGATGTTCATTTTAAATCTAATAACTTCCCTTTATTTTTTACGATGTTCATTTTAAATCTAATAACTTTCCTTTATTTTTTACAATGTTATGATGGTTTGGTCACCAACATTATAATGGTTCTTTAGAGATTTAATGGATGCGCAGTTTTCAAACTTTTGAATAATTTTAAGTTTTTGTATAACTGAAAGCACAATTCTTTTATGCTTACCCATCATTTTTACAATTTCTGAACAAAAAAAAATATTTACTATAAAAAAAAATTTATATCGTTCACATAAATAACGAAACAAAATTTATCTTTTTGCGGTGCAACGGAAAAACAAGAATCGATGTGATGCAATAAAACAAACCAAACATTTCTTCTTGTTCTTTTTTTTCCCTTTTTGAGCGGCGGTGTGAAGACAGCAGGGGTTGCAAGATAATAGGCACATTATCTCCCAATGACGACTTATAAAGCAGCTTCTTGTCACTTATTTATGACTTGCAAAACATCTTTTTATACCTATTCTAGTTATTACTTGAATTTTATGATTTCTGGTTGATTTCTTTTTTTTTTTTTTTTTTTTTTTCAATATGGAGTCTTGAACCATCCTCGTAAACTGATCCCGGTAAATCGAGAGTCTGCTGTATAACTTATTATGGATTATTTGCCTATAATCTGCATAGGGGACTGACATGCCAGGATTGGGGCTGCTAATTTTGTTGAAGATCCAGCAAAAGTGAATATGAAATTCCCCCTCACAGAGAATGCATATCATCTGCAGAACCCAAGACAGGGTTGGATGATTCGTGTATCTCATCACTGATAAAGCCTGTAGTGCACTCAAAATTGGTGTGTATAATAAACCACTGGTATTGGCAAGTCATTATGTGATCCAAGGCTAACTTTATAATGTGCAGATCTGCAGTGGATATTCTGCATTTGGGGGGGGGGGGAATCTGCTCAGATATAGTACTGCCTGAAAAGACAGCAGATCCTAGACACAATTCCAAATGCTAATTCCAAAATTCAAGCCATCTGTGAAAACTAACAAGAAGTCAGAATGTTCAGCTGTGTTCTGAACAGAGTCAAAGTTAGATGGAAGATGGTGGTTTAGTGCTAGTGTTACAGATCAAGTGGCACCAGGGGCTTCCTCCTTTCTTCAAACAGAAAAGGGGGTATCAGACTTTATCCATTTCTTAAATGGATAAAGTCTGAATGGTCGCATGCTAGGTGGAAGGTGGATGCTTTGGTGATCATGCAACCTTATCTAATGCTATGTAAGCTCTCTGAGTAGCTTTTGAACACAAATACCAAATGGATTGTTGGCAGTCTGATGAGTGTTATATAAAGAGAAAGAAAAACAATAATTATAATACAGAAATGAAATGAGAATTTTACAACTCAAAAAGGAAAACCTTATTTGCTAGAACACCCACCGAGAGAAATCGCTTAGCCCCAACATTTTCTTGGCACCTAGCCCCTCCAAACTTAGTAATGTTCACCACAAAAGACAAACTATTAAGCTATAGAGCAGCACATAAACTTTCTAAATATTCACTTAGAAAATCTTACATAAATTAATAATAATTAGCTTACTTTCTGAACAGCGTAAGTAGGAGCAATAGGGAAGTCAGCAGGATCAGTGGCAGCATCAGCAAAACCTTGAGGAAAGAGATACATAAATTGCAAAGATTTTTCCCAGAGAAATTATTCCAAATTCTAATTACAAAATGAAATTGTATAAATAATACTATACTGTAACATCATTTTATTACAATAAAAAAAATAAATTGTGAATCAGAAATTTTAGTCAATTCTTTCCTGTTAAGTGTTTACTGAAATCTGTTTCTGTTACCTTCCTAAATCTGAAAGTCTTATATAATTTAGATATAACACTTCAGATTCTATTGTGTCCAAATAAAAAATAATACAGACAGAATTCATTAAAAATGAAGATATGAAAATGAAATAAAGCCATAATTTATTGCCTATGAAATCAGTGACTGGCAACTAATAAGATGACCTAATGAGACTCGTGGAAGAGAAGAAAAAATGCATGGGACACATATGAATTATGTTGTTATTGTTGTGATTGAGGATTTTTGGCACAAGGGACCCAAGCCATATTGTGCCTGTTCAAGATTTCTTATGACTGAATCTTTCATATTATGACTTTCAGAGATGGTTATATAAATTTATGCATTTCAAGTATTGAAACAGTTCCTCAAAATTTGCATTTTTGCCAAGTATGTGTAATAAAGTAAAAGGTTCCTGCAAATTGGATAGAGAAAAAAAACTGAATTTTTCAGATACTTGAATATTGATGGTATTCTGTTAGAATATGTTTAATTGTTAGTTGAGTGTGAGGAGGAGGATTCTCTCCCATAAGCAAGAACAGATGAGTTGTATAAAAAAGTAAAGTGCAGCCATTATCAACCACTGCAGGATGGAAGCCTCCTCAACAATTCATGCTGAGGGAAATGGACCATAATCTGCCACGCTGGTCCAGTGCGGGTTGGCAGATCGACGTATTCAGCAGTCAGGGGCTTGAACCCCGGTCTACTCAAAGAGCGTGTGCCACTGCACTCCCGCTCCTGACCACTCAGCTACGGAGGCCAATGGCCAATTTGGAATCTTGCCAAAATGATTTCTTCACAGCTGCTTCTCCTGAAACTAGAAGTCCACAGTTGAGGTTCTTTTAAAATTAAACAGTGGATTTATAATCAATGTATGGGGCTTTCAGATGGCAGAATGATCCACTGTCAGGATGTTTAGCAACACAATCCACACACTTTCATTTCCTGGGATGCCAGCAGAAGGTGACCATCTGGTTGGATGTTTGATATTGATATAATGTGTATAGGATCTGTTTCAGAATGGAATGGTGGGGAGAAGTAACAGACTGAATGGCAGTGACTGCACTCAAGGGATCAGTGTATATATCAGAGCTTGCTTGAAATGCCGCTTGCTTTTATTATCTAGGGCCAGTTTTATTGCATTTAATTCTGCAGTATAGATACTGCATTGGGTAAGAAGAGATAGAGATATTGAGAAGGTAGAAGAAATTGCTGCAGCACCTACAGCTTCATCTGTTTTGGAGCCATCAGTGTAAATAAGTAGTTTCTCTGAGTTGTGGGCTTAATGTAGCTGCTGTAAGTTGTTGTTCAGCAGAGAGCCTTTTCTCCATCTCAGAAAGTAAGTTTCATAACGAGGTGAGAATTGAATCCAGGGAAGTTCAGGAGAAGTGTATAGATGTGTGGAAGTTTGCCTTTAGCCAGCGGGTAATTGATTGCTGGAACAGACTTCCATCTGGAAGTCTGTTCCAGCAATCCAGACTTCCATTGTGGAAGTTGATAGCTTAAATAAATTTAAGGCTGAACTAGATAAACATTTGGAGTGACCGGAGGGACGAAATGGGAAGTTTTTTTTGGCTTATGCTGTATGACGCTCGCCTTGCTTTCTTGCATAAATATGCTTCAACTAATACTAATGCTAAAAGCATAGTCATCAGGATATGCTGAAAGTTAATATTCCAACTGCTCATGATCTCTTGCAATCAAAAACCCACAGAGTGGTTTTCATTAGGTTTATTATTGTATAGCATTACATATTGAGGGTCAAACAGGTATTCCCAGCTGGGATGAGATTGAATACTTTTAATTTTTGCGGCATAGTTACAAAGTAAGGTTTTTTGCCTGAGGTGCAATGGGGGATTATTTGCCTCAATATACAGGCTGTGGATTGGAGATGTTCTGAAGACTCCCATGGCTATCCTTAGGGCACTATCTATGCTGAATTGTATTTAAATGCAATAAAGAACTGTTCCATGCAGAATCATACACAGGTGATCCATAATCTAACAAGATCGAATTAAAGTTCCTTAGAGATGTGATAGGGAGTGTCTATCAGCACTCCAAGAGTAGCGGAGACAGCTCTTAATATGTTCAATTTCTTTAGACAGGCCGTTCTAAGGTAGGCTATGTGATTAGAAAAATTAAGTTTATTGTCCAGATATAAACCCAATAAACGAAAATTGTTGGTAAGGGGAATCAGGTTATGTTTTAAATATATTTCTGATTCTGGTTGTTGTTTGTGTATTTTACAGAAATGAATTGCAGTTGATTTATTTTCTGCTAAGGAATAGCCATTCCACTGCACCCATGATTCTATTCTGGCTATGGATAGTTGAAGTTGCCTTTCAATGGCATTCATAGTTTGTGACTGACAAGAGATGAGGTCGTCTGCAAATATGTATGATTTAACTGTTTTTGATATGTCTCGTGTTATATTAGTAATTCTTATTGTGAATAATGTTGCGCTTAGGATGGTTTGGATAAACTGTTCATATACCTGACCTGAAATGTTCTGTGGTGTAGAAAATTTTGTATAAATTGGGGTAACTGCCCCCTTAATCCAAAACAACATAGACATATCCATCCCCTTGGTGTCTAAGGCTTTCTCAATATCAAGATTAACCATGACCAGGTGCTGTCTTCTTACGAAAGGTATTAAGGTATTTGGTTTTTTAGGAGCATTAGCAATTAAGGCCATATTGCTCCGGGATATGCGGTGGTCATTCCCTGACCTTTCCGCATCCTCCGTATTTGGTGGTGATGGTCTCGAACCCCGGTCTAATCAAGAAGCGTGTGCTATGCACTGCTGCTCCTTCCCACCTGGCTACGGAGGCGCCCCTTTAAGAAAGCATTGCGGATGTTTGCCTCTTCTTTAATCATCACATCTAAGGTTGAGTGATTCTTCCGAAACCCTTACTGATTTCTGTTTAGCAGATTGTTGGTTTCCAGAAACCACGATAGCCACCTATGTACCATTTTTCTAAGACTTTGCCTAAACAGTCAGTGAAATTGGCCTGTGATTATGTGGGATAGCATGATACTTACCTGGTTTCAGAAAAGCAAGGGCAATTGAGCGACACCAGGAGTGTGGATAACTATTTCCTAAAAATATTCTATTGTAGAATGTCAACAGGGAGCTTATTGCTTTGTTATTTAATTTTTTTAACATTATATAGCAGACTCCATAATGTTAAAAAAATTTACTCTTGTTTGAATCTTGCAAAGGATCAGTAAATGATCACTACTTAGTGGGTTATCAAGAACTGACCACTGCGTATTGGCATATATAGGTGGAGAACAGATTGAAAGGTCTATTGCAGTCATGGATCCTGTAGAAATATGGATATAGGTAGGCTAACCACTGTTTAACAGGGTAAGATGAGCATCAAGCAGAGATTATATTAGTTTGCCCCTTTAGTCTATTGTTGGAGATTCCCATTACGGATGATGAGCATTGAAATCCCCGAATAAGCAGAAGAGAGATGGCAGCTGATCTATTAAGTTTTCTAAGTCATCCAAGAAGAATTAGAAATTAGGAGGGAGATATACAGAAGCTACTGTTGTTGTTGTATTTGAGGTTTTTGGCACAAGGGCCTCTTGAGCCATATTGTGCCTGTTCATGGTTTAGGTATCACTGATTTCTCATTATGATTAGATGCTATTATAGAAATTTATGCATTTTAAATACTTAAACAGCTCCTCGAAATTTGCTTCATTCCCAAGAATATGTGATAAGGTGAGGGGTTCCTGCAAGTTGGAGAGGGAGCTAAAGCTGGATTTTCGGACAGATGAAAGTTGCGGACATTCAATGAGAATAGGTTTTATTGTTATGTGCGACTGGCAAAAGATGCACTGAGGAGTCTCTCCCAAAAGCAAATACAGATGAGTTGGATGTGAATGACCGATGCAAAGCCTTGCCAGAATTACTTTTTGTCACCTGCTTCTTCTAAAACTAGATGTCCACAGGTTGTAGCCCTTTTTTTTTTTTTTTTTTATCTGGAACAGTTTATTATTGGTTTGAGATTGCCAGAGGTGAGACCACTGTTTCCAACATGTTTTTTTAATAATGGATTTGTAGTCAGTATAGGGAACTTTCAGTTGACTGTAAGATCCAGAGTCGGGTTGTTTAGCAGCTTCATCCGCACGACATCACCTTGGATGCCAACATGAACGGGGATTCAGCAGAAGGTAACCTTTTGGTTCGCTGTTTGATGGTAAAGTAATTTAGACCGGATCTCTTTAAGAATGGGATAAGAGGGAGAAAAGGTAGATTGGAAGGCACTGATTGCACTTAAGGAGTCTGTATATATATATATTATGTGAGGTAAAAGTTAGGTAAAAGTAATAAAAATAAATAAATATGGCTATGTAGCTATCATTAGAGGCAGCAAATGCACATCCTCCACATGATGCCTAATTATATCTGATAATTAAAATAAATATGATATTTAAATAAAATCATCAGCCAGTAGTACGGCAATAATGCAGAGCGAAATGAAACGCAAAATAATGTAAATAAACAAACAGGGAAGGGAAAGTAGAGATAATAGAACAAAAAGGTAGTCGATAATCCCCTATATAATTTAGTCAATTAAGTCATTACAATTAATAAAAAACGATATAAATTTAAATAATGCCAATTATAAATAATTTAGCGGTACTGCCCTTGAAGGTACCAGTTCCAAAAGACGTGAAATATCACCAAAAAAGGGTTAAAGAAACTACCAAAAAACTAAAATATCAAAATAATAGACTGACCATCATGTCGACAGAGGACCACGAGGCCAATAATGGTCATGGAATCGCTGCATTTCAATCGTCATACAAATCATCGCAAAGGCAGAAATATCGAAGAACCAAACCACCCCTCCATTCTCCGATAGATCAACCAATGCAGAGGATCTGCATGGCGGTGGTCCTTATGCAGGTCCTTATGTTTGTTTATTTACATTATTTTGCGTTTCATTTCGCTCTGCATTATTGCCGTACTACTGGCTGATGATTTTATTTAAATATCATATTTATTTTAATTATCAGATATAATTAGGCATCATGTGGAGGATGTGCATTTGCTGCCTCTAATGATAGCTACATAGCCATATTTATTTATTTTTATTACTTTTACCTAACTTTTACCTCACATAATATAAATTAGTGGTAGTAGTGGGTTGATATGCTAAATAAGCAGCACCTGTGCCGCCATCTATTCTTTTCCTCTCTATTATATAAGCTGGTTAAGCGTGCATTATGTCAGTGGTGTGGCTCTGATCAAGAGTGCTCTCTGTTCTATAGATTATTTTTCGCTGCATAAGGACCACCGCCATGCAGATCCTCTGCATTGGTTGATCTATCGGAGAATGGAGGGGTGGTTTGGTTCTTCGATATTTCTGCCTTTGCGATGATTTGTATGACGATTGAAATGCAGCGATTCCATGACCATTATTGGCCTCGTGGTCCTCTGTCGATATGGGGCATGATGGTCAGTCTATTATTTTGATATTTTAGTTTTTTGGTAGTTTCTTTAACCCTTTTCTTTTGGAACTGGTACCTTCAAGGGCGGTACCGCTAAATTATTTATAATTGGCATTATTTAAATTTATATCGTTTTTTATTAATTGTAATGACTTAATTGACTAAATTATATAGGGGATTATCGACTACCTTTTTGTTCTATTATCTCTACTTTCCCTTCCCGGTTTGTTTATTTACATTATTTTGTGTTTCATTTCGCTCTGCATTATTGCCGTACTACTGGCTGATGATTTTATTTAAATATCATATTTATTTTAATTATCAGATATATATATATATATATATATATCTGATAATTAAAATAAATATGATATTTAAATAAAATCATCAGCCAGTAGTACAGCAATAATTATTTATAAATATTTATAAATATTTATTTTAATTATCAGATATATATATATATATATATATATCTGATAATTAAAATAAATATGATATTTAAATAAAATCATCAGCCAGTAGTACGGCAATAATGCAGAGCGAAATGAAACCCAAAATAATATAACTAAACAAACAGGGAAGGGAAAGTAGAGATAATAGGACAAAAAGGTAGTCGATAATCCCCTATATAATTTAGTCAATTAAGTCATTAAACCCAATTAATAAAAAACGATATAAATTTAAATAATGCCAATTATAAATAATTTAGCGGTACCGCCCTTGAAGGTACCAGTTCCAAAAGACGTGAAATATCACCAAAAAAGGGTTAAAGAAACTACCAAAAAACTAAAATATCAAAATAATAGACTGACCATCATGCCCCATATCGACAGAGGACCACGAGGCCAATAATGGTCATGGAATCGCTGCATTTCAATCGTCATACAAATCATCGCAAAGGCAGAAATATCGAAGAACCAAACCACCCCTCCATTCTCCGATAGATCAACCAATGCAGAGGATTTGCATGGCGGTGGTCCTGTCGATATGGGGCATGATGGTCAGTCTATTATTTTGATATTTTAGTTTTTTGGTAGTTTCTTTAACCCTTTTTTGGTGATATTTCACGTCTTTTGGAACTGGTACCTTCAAGGGCGGTACCGCTAAATTATTTATAATTGGCATTATTTAAATTTATATCGTTTTTTATTAATTGGGTTTAATGACTTAATTGACTAAATTATATAGGGGATTATCGACTACCTTTTTGTCCTATTATCTCTACTTTCCCTTCCCTGTTTGTTTAGTTATATTATTTTGGGTTTCATTTCGCTCTGCATTATTGCCGTACTACTGGCTGATGATTTTATTTAAATATCATATTTATTTTAATTATCAGATATAATTAGGCATCATGTGGAGGATGTGCAATTGCTGCCTCTAATGATAGCTACATAGCCATATTTATTTATTTTTATTACTTTTACTTAACTTTTACCTCACATAATATAAATTAGTGGTAGTAGTGGGTTGATATGCTAAATAAGCAGCACCTGTGCCGCCATCTATTCTTTTCCTTTCTATTATATAAGCTGGTTAAGCTTGCATTATGTCAGTGGTGTGGCTCTGATCAAGAGTGCTGTCTGTTCTATAGATTATTTTTCGCTGCATATTAAGGACCACCGCCATGAAAATCCTCTGCATTGGTTGATCTATCGGAGAATGGAGGGGTGGTTTGGTTCTTCGATATTTCTGCCTTTGCGATGATTTGTATGACGATTGAAATGCAGCGATTCCATGACCATTATTGGCCTCGTGGTCCTCTGTCGATATGGGGCATGATGGTCAGTCTATTATTTTGATATTTTAGTTTTTTGGTAGTTTCTTTAACCCTTTTTTGGTGATATTTCACGTCTTTTGGAACTGGTACCTTCAAGGGCGGTACCGCTAAATTATTTATAATTGGCATTATTTAAATTTATATCGTTTTTTATTAATTGGGTTTAATGACTTAATTGACTAAATTATATAGGGGATTATCGACTACCTTTTTGTCCTATTATCTCTACTTTCCCTTCCCTGTTTGTTTAGTTATATTATTTTGGGTTTCATTTCGCTCTGCATTATTGCCGTACTACTGGCTGATGATTTTATTTAAATATCATATTTATTTTAATTATCAGATATAATTAGGCATCATGTGGAGGATGTGCAATTGCTGCCTCTAATGATAGCTACATAGCCATATTTATTTATTTTTATTACTTTTACTTAACTTTTACCTCACATAATATAAATTAGTGGTAGTAGTGGGTTGATATGCTAAATAAGCAGCACCTGTGCCGCCATCTATTCTTTTCCTTTCTATTATATAAGCTGGTTAAGCTTGCATTATGTCAGTGGTGTGGCTCTGATCAAGAGTGCTGTCTGTTCTATAGATTATTTTTCGCTGCATAAGGACCACCGCCATGCAAATCCTCTGCATTGGTTGATCTATCGGAGAATGGAGGGGTGGTTTGGTTCTTCGATATTTCTGCCTTTGCGATGATTTGTATGACGATTGAAATGCAGCGATTCCATGACCATTATTGGCCTCGTGGTCCTCTGTCGATATGGGGCATGATGGTCAGTCTATTATTTTGATATTTTAGTTTTTTGGTAGTTTCTTTAACCCTTTTTTGGTGATATTTCACGTCTTTTGGAACTGGTACCTTCAAGGGCGGTACCGCTAAATTATTTATAATTGGCATTATTTAAATTTATATCGTTTTTTATTAATTGGGTTTAATGACTTAATTGACTAAATTATATAGGGGATTATCGACTACCTTTTTGTCCTATTATCTCTACTTTCCCTTCCCTGTTTGTTTAGTTATATTATTTTGGGTTTCATTTCGCTCTGCATTATTGCCGTACTACTGGCTGATGATTTTATTTAAATATCATATTTATTTTAATTATCAGATATAATTAGGCATCATGTGGAGGATGTGCAATTGCTGCCTCTAATGATAGCTACATAGCCATATTTATTTATTTTTATTACTTTTACTTAACTTTTACCTCACATAATATATATATATATATATATATATATATCAGAGATTGTTTGATATGATATTTGTTTATGTTATCTAGAGCCAGTTTTATTGCAAATAATTATGCAGTATAGATACTACATTCAGTGGGAAGAGAGGCAGCTGTTAAGAAAATGGCGGAAACTGCTGCTGCACCAACAGCCATATCTATTTTGGAGCTGTCGGTATAGATATGAACTTTCTCTGAGTTTTCCAAAGAATGTAATTTATGTAGCTGTTGAAAGTTGGTATTTGCCAGAGAGGATTTTCCCCATCTTGAAAAGAAATTGTCACAGAGAAGTATGAATTCAGTCCAGGAGGTTCAGGAGTAGTAAGGTCTTGGAATACAGGCGGGCCTCGATTAACGCGATTAATTCGTCCTGCGAGCGCATCGCGCAAAAGGGAAACGCGTTAATCGAATATCATAACCAATAGGAAAAATTATAATTGGTACTTGACCTTCTGGAATGTCCATAAAGAATTTTAAATAACTTTTAAATAATACCTTTTAAATAACTTTTTAACTGCATGCCATGTAAAAGTAAATATAGAATTAAATGTTTATTGTTCAAAATATATAATGGAGAAACTAACTATTTGCTACAGAAATATTTGAACACAGTCGTTTGAACAGTTTTGGCTTTCGTTTTTTCATCATACAATTTCCGATAGCCGACAACAAGCTTCTCTAGGCCCTGGCGAAATAACATGCTTCTTTCGATGTTAGGATCAACATCCATTATCTTTTGTTTAAGGTTCTCTGCGATACGAAAGATTTCGCCTAGTCCGTTATCTCCTTTGAGGTAACATTTTCATCTGGCTCACACTCTTTTTCTTCAGCTTCTTCTGTGCACGCTGTTGCTCTATTTGAAGAAGATCATTGTCACTTAGCTGTTCTAAATGCGAATTCAGTGATTCTCGAACGTTAGCCACATCCAAGCCTTTGAAACCAAGTTCATTACCAATATTAGTTATGTCTTCAATAACTTTTTGAACTGCATCTTTGAAGCAAGTAAAATCGTTTGCGCGGGGTAAAAGATGCTTCCAAACTGCTCTCATATTGCTGGCTGTCACTTCTTCCCATGCTGCATGAATGTTTTCAATGGCCAATCATATGTTATATTTTTTCCAAAATTCTGGTACAGAAATTGCATTATCTCCTGTTATAGCTTCAAGTGCCTGTGCAAAGGTTCTGCGGAGATAGTAAGCCTTGAAAGTTGCAATCGTCCCCTGGTCCATAGGTTGCAATAACGAAGTCGTATTCGCCGGTAAAAAAACAACTTTCACATTTTCATTTAAGTCACCAAGTGTGCATTATCTAAAAGCAACAGAGCTTTAAAAGTAAGATTATTTTTCTTGCAATAGGCTTCAACTGTTGGACAGAAATAAGACGTAAACCAGTCTTCAAATAGGGCTTTGGTCATCCATGCTTTTTTATTTGAACGAAAAATGACTGGAAGAGTGCGATGGCTGTATCCTTTTAAAGCCCTAGGATTTTGTGCACGGTACACAAGCATGGGTTTCAATTTAAAATCACCTTCAGCGTTACCTCCTAATAAAAGTGTTAGTCGATCTTTTGGGACTTTATACCCAGGTTGTGATGCTTCATTTGCAGCCAAATAAGTTTTAGTTGGCATCCGTTTCCAAAATACGCCCGTTTCGAATACATTAAATATTTGCCGATCGTCGTATTCAGCATCCTGAATGATTTTTTGCAATTCTGCAGGAAATTTGGCTGCAGCATCTTCATCAGCACTAGCAGCTTCCCCTGTTACTTTAACATTATGCAGTCGTGCTCGATTTTTGAAACGTCCAAACCACCCTGAACTAGCAACAAACATTTCAGTCTCCCCTTGATATTTTGTTTCTTTGAGCTTAGTAAAAAGGTTAATAGCTTTGCTCTGAATATTGTCCTTAGATAATGGAATTCTTTTTTGATTGCAATCTTCTATCCAAATTGATAAAAGACTTTCCATTTCAATCATTATTAGAATTCTGTTTCTGGTATTTTGTAAGACAAAAGAAGATGATGAAACTTTACCTTTCTCTTTATATTCGTTCTTACGCCTCAAGATAGTTCGTACGGTAACCTCACTGTATCCTAGATCTCTTACGATTTTCGCATGGTTTGCACCACGTTCATGTTTTTTAATAACTTCAAGTTTATCAGCTAAAGTAATAACTTTTCGTTTTTTTTTATTACAATCACGTTGTTTTTCACTCTTTCTTTTATCCATAATTAACAGGGGTAGAAAATTAGAATTTTTAAATACGTCTGCACGTGACTTTCTCCAGCCTGGGAGAAGGAGGAGCACATGGAAGCAGGAGCAATGCCACTAGAGTAACCAAGTGGTGTAAAAGTTAGAAAGTTAGTTTAATCGAAAAAAAGAAAGGTGGTTTTCCTTTCTGTAACTTAGTTACACTTTGTAATACTAAGTTAACAATTAATTAATGGGAACGTAAGAAAACTTTTACAATTGAATTTAACTGTAAGAAGAACAGTGCCCATGGAAGTATCTGTAGAAGAGGCATGCAGCAAAAACAGTACATCTATGAGACAGCGAGTGGAGAGACTCTTTTAGAGATGAATCATTAGCTAACCTGACTACCCTCTTCTTAATGGAATCAAGAAGCCTGAGAGAAATTTTGGGGGTACCACCCCAGTTGAGGGAACAATATTCCATGGAAGGGCGGATTTGCGATTTATACAGAGTGAGCAGCTGTTCGGAAGGAAAGTAACGCCGAGAGCTTGAAAGAGAAAACCAAGTTTTTTAAATGCAGAGGAAGCAATATTTGTAATGTGTTTGTGCCAAGAGAGATTAGAAGTCAGGGAAATCCCCAAAAGAGATATATCATTTTGCCTAGAAATCAGAGTGTCACTAAAGATAAGCATAGGAGCAGAAGAATCCTTTTTGCGAGATATAAGACAAGATTGAGTTTTAGAAGGGTTGAAATCAACCAGGTTCTCTTTGCCCCACTGGAGAATTACCTCAAGATCCACATTTAAGGAATTAGTAGCAGATTTTCAAGAAGTTGAAGCTGATTGAAAAGGGCACGGTTTCTCAAAATAGAAAGTGGAATGCAATGTGCTATCATCGGCAAAACTATGGATAGGATTTACAGTCAATGGAAGAAGGTCATTAATATACAAGAGGAAAAGAGTGGGGGAAAGAACTGAACCTTGGGGACACCGGCATTAGTGGAGAAATTAGAAGACAAAGAGCCATCTGCCATCAACCTCAGTGAGCAATCAGAGAGAAACCTGGATAACCAATTACTAAAAACAGTTGGCAAACCATAAGATGGAAGCTTGTTTAGAAGACCTTTATGCCAAAGATGATCGAAAGCCTTTGAGATGTCAAGAGCAACTACTTGTGTTTCACTGAACCTTTCCATTGAATTGGAACAGAAATGCGCAACATACGCCAGAACATCACCAGTGGATCGACACTGACGGAATCCATACTGGCGATCGTTGATCAGATGGAAGGTTACTAGGTAGTTTAAGAGTAGGTGGTTAATTGATTTCTCCATTACTTTAGAAAGAGTAGAAGTCATTGAAATTGGACGATAATTGGATGGGAGGGATTTGTCGCCCTTTTTAGGAACTGGCTCATTATGGGCAAATTTCCAAGCAGAAGGAAAAACACTTTTCGAATAAGAAAGTAAAAAAAAGGCGGCAAAGAATAGGAGTAAGTTCAGGAGCACAGGTTTTGAGAACAAGTGCAGAAATACCATCGGGACCTGGGGCTTTCTTAGCATCAAGATTCGTCAAAATCTTTCTGACATCCTTTTGATGGAAGACCACAGGAGGCATTGAATGGAGCGTGTTGGGAATAGTGGGAGGTGATTTACCAAGATCATTAATATATAAGTTGGAAGAAAAATGGGATTCTAGCAGGTCAGCTTTATGATTGGCTGAAGTGACAACAGAACCATCTGGTTTCGACAGAGATAGGAGCTGTTGTTATTTGGTTTTTAGGAGCATTAGCAACTAAGGCCATATTGCTCCGGGATATGCGGTGGTCATTCCCTGACCTTCCCGCATCCCCCGTATTTGGTGGTGACGGGCTCGAACCCCGGTCTAATCAAGAAGCGTGTGCTGCGCACTGTTGCTCCTTCCCACCTGGCTACGGAGGCGCCTAAGAGAGAGATAGGAGCAGAGATGGGCAAAAGTTGCAGCCAATAGCTTTCGCAAGGGACCAGAATGTTCGGCTACCATTAGGGCAAGTAGCAAATTTTCTACTCTACCTGTTCAAACTCTAGTTTGGACTGATTAATAACTGCTTTACGATTGTTGTGAGCTTTGTTGTAGGCAGATAATGAAATTGAAGAATTAGAAACAAGCCAATTACAATATGCAACATTCTTCTCTTGAACAGCCTTAGCACATTTATTGGAAAACCAAGGTTTAGATACAGGACGAGATTTTAAAGTGAAGTGTGGGATAAAGGATCCCATTCCTGCAAGAATAATTTCACTGACACGATCTGAGCAAACGTTGACATCAGAAGCTTTGAAACAGTAATGCGACCAAGGAAAAGAAGAAAATAAATCTGGCAGGTCATCCCATTTTGCATTCTTGTAATGCCAAACAACACGAGGTTGAGAATAGCCATGAGATAAAGGCTCCATTGGAGAAGAGACAATCACCAAGTTGTGATCTGAAATGCCTAAAGGACCTCTCACTGCGACCGTGTACTTAGAAGGGTTGTTTGTGAGAAAAAGATCAAGCGTATTATTAGGCTGTATGATTAGGATTGTCCGTATTCTTGTATGTAAATGAACAATCTGTGCAACGTCATTAGTAATTGAAAAAGCTCGGCATCTCGATCAAGTGGGTCAGTGTGACTAGAAAACGGAATCCAGCTGGAGTTATGAACATTAAAATCACCAAGGAAAATTACCTCACTGTTAGGAAAGTTGGACTGGAGAAAGTCAAGTTGCAAAGAGAGGAAGTCAAAGAGATCCAAGTGATTGGTGGAGTTGGGAGAACAGTAGAGACAACAGATGAATTTGACACAATGAGGTAGAGAGATTTTAAGCCAGAGAAGATCAGAATAGATTCCAAATTGCCAAATCTCTGAACGGACATATGCACAAGTACCACCTTTGAGGGGAAAGGAATCATATAGCGAATAATTTGGGCATCTGATATGAGCAGTAGTTGAATCAAAAAATAACTGAGATTCTGACAGAAAAAGTACATGGGGTTTGGCAGACTGCAAGTGAAAATGGACATCGTTAAAATTAGAATTGAGACTACTTATATTTGTGAAATGAATTAGGAAGTGCTTGGGAGGTTTAGATCTTTTCGCAGATAAGCTTGCTCTATTAGTTTGACAATTCACAGTGTATTCAATAGTAAGAAAAGGTGGATGGGACATGCTGTATAAAGTAATGGAATATTTGGATATGGTATACATATGGTAAGAATATACCCAGATCCTTGACATAACGTGGCCTCGACAATGCTCCACGCATATACACTACTCGGACTCCCTCCAGTCACTATCTGCCAGAGTAGAGGTAGCAAGATTATACACTAGCTGATCCGGAAGCCTCCTAGAGAGTTACCAATAGGTTCGGTCTGGTGTACTAACTAGCGGCCGGCCTGCGAACACCGTTTTAAAGCAGTACCCTCGAAATGTAAGGAATAGTGGTTCTCACCACGACGTTCATCCTAACCATAAAAGTCATCAATCGTTCCACATGAGTTCCACCCACACTGTGAACAATGTTACCATCCTGAATAAGGTAAATGTTGGAAGTGATCACAGATTGGTAAGATGTACACTTGATATAGATGTAGCAAAGGAAAGGAAAGGAAAGGAAAGGAAAGGAAAGGAAAGGAAAGGAAAGGAAAAAACTGACTGGAATAAATAATGCAAAAGTCTTTGAGATAACAGAAAAGGAGAAAAGGCAGTATGTCATGGAACTTAAGAACACGTTTGAGCCTCTGCAAACTGCTCAGGATCAAGATAAAGACGAGGAATATTACAACTTTCTGAGAGTGATAAAACCCAAGAAACCTATAGGGGAAAAAAATCCAAAGAAGAAAAAAATTAGTCAAGAAACACTTGTTATGATGAACCGAAGGCAAAAAATTAAGAGCAAGATAAACACTGACAAGGAAAAAATTGAGTATACTGAGTTATGCAAAGCCATTAGAAAGAGACTCAGAGAGGACATAAGAAGATTTAACACAAGAAAAGTAGAACAAGCATTAAAGGAAAACAAAGGATTTAAATCAGCAGCCACGAGCAGTAATGCAGTAATACAGAAAGACAAATGATACTGAAACTAAAGGATAGCGATGGTGTACTTATAAACAGCAGAGAAGGCATAATTCAAATAGCAGAAGACTACAATAGAGAATTATACAAGCGGCAGGGGAATGATGCCAGCAGTGGGGAAGATGGATTGCAAATTAGCAACACTTACAACATTCCCGATATTCTTCCTGATGAAGTAGAACATGCATTGAAGAAAATGAAGAACCAGAAATCCCCGGGAAAAGATGAAGTTACTGTAGAGTTGTTAAAATTGGGAAGAAGAGACATAACACAAAAACTGGCAAGGCACTTGACAAACTACATTAGAAATGGTGTGATGCCTAAGCAGTGGAATAATGCAATCATAGTTTTGCTGCATAAGAAAGGAGATAAATCAGAAATTATAGACCAATTAGCTTATTATCCCACATCTACAAGTTGTTTACAAGGGTCATTACTAACAGATTAGAATGAATTGTTGATGAGAATCAACCGAAAGAGCAAGCTGGCTTTAGGACAGGATTCTCAACTATGGATCACCTTCACGTAATATCACAGCTAATGGAGAAAGCAAATGAATATAAAACACCATTATGCCTGGCATTTGTGGATTATGAAAAGGCAATTTGACTCCATACAGCATAAGGCAATGTTTTGGGCACTGGAAAGACTAGGCATAGATACCCCACATATTATGATTTTCAAGAAAATATATGAGAGTGCTACCTCCTTTATTAGACTAGACAAAGACAGTAGGAAATTTAAAATCGAGAAAGGAGTTCAACAAGGAGACAATATCTCCGAAGCTGTTTACTGCTGCCCTTGAGGAGGCTTTCAGAAGATTAGACTGGTCGCAGAAAGGAGTCAATGTGAACAGAGAGTACCTAAACCATTTACAATTTGCATTTGATATTGTGGTCATAAGCCACGATCCCAAAGAATTAGAGGAAAATCTTAATTAGTTATGCACAGTTAGTAAGGATTTTGGACTAAAGATGAATATGGCTAAAACAAAAGTAATGATGAACAAGTATGGCACAGAAAGGGAAATAATGATTGGAGGAGCAGTAATTGAAAAGGTGGAGTCATATACTTATCTGGGACAAGTTATTAGCTGTAATAATGATAAATGGCTGGAAGTCAAGAGAAGAATAAGTTTTGGATGGATAGCATTCAGGAAATATAGTCACATACTGAAGAGCAATATCCCAGTTTGTCTGAAACGTAAAATAATGAACCAATGTATACACCCCACCATGACTTGGAAGTTAAACTTGGGCACTCACGAAAAGAATGGAAGAGAAGCTGAGAACTACACAGCGAAGAATGGAACAAATTATATTGGGAATCAGACTGTTGTATAAGAAGAGAAACACATGGATTAGGTAGCAAACTCAAGTAAAGGACATTCTTATCAAAACTAAAGAACTAAAATGGTCTTGGGCAGGACACATAGCTCGAAGACACGATGACAGATGGACTAAGAAAATAACAGAATGGTACCCAAGAGGAGCTAGAAGAAAACCTGGAAGACAAAGGCGGAGATGGATAGAAGAAATTCATGAGTTTGTGGGTAGTAAATGGATGGCCAGTGCTCAAAACAGAAGGAACTGGAAAGTTGCTGGAGAGGCCTTCATCCTGCAGTGGATTGAAAATGGCTGATGATGATGATGAAGCCTCGAATAAGCAAAGCGGTGGTATTGCATTGGTTGATGAGAGTCATCTACCACCTAGTACTGCCTGGTAACATAAGAGTGGTGGCAATCCTCCATGTGGTATGGGTGCCACACCTCGACCCCTTCTTACGTTGGTTCACACCTGGTGTTCACCCACCATGTACTTGTGCACGGAGGTTTTACCCAGGATTACTAACAGTCCCACCATCGTGAATGTGCAAGCAGAGGATTTTGCTGTCACCGACCGTCCGGACCTCGCCGAAATTGGGTCCACTTGACTTGAGTGTCACTTGAATATCAGTTCAATCAGCGTTTTAGACTTCCACGTAGCCAGTGCAGCTTGTCTGGCATATCTGAGAGAATGTCTGTGACATTCTCTCAGATATGCCAGAAAGGGTGCAAGAATATTTGCTGATGCTATCGAGGCAGTGTTGGGTGGGTCGAAAAACTGATAGCTTGGGGGGATACCAGGACTAATAGTTTAACAGTAGCCGTAGGCAGAGGTGAAGGTGATTCTTGCACAACTTCTATTAGAATAAGTAGCGACCTGGAACGAGGGGTGTTCGGGGTTTCAGGGACAGGTAGCAGTCATCGTGAAACAGGTGGGTATATGGGATGTGTTAGGGTAACTAGGAGTAGGAGCATGTATACTTGCATGTATACCAATGCTAGAAGTATAGTAAATAAATTTGATGAATTGGAAGTGTTGGTGAAGACATCAAAGGCAGATATTGTTGGGATATCAGAGACGTGGTGTCACACTGATATAAGGAATGCCGAACTGGAATTTGGGGAGTACATTGTGTACAGAAAGGATAGACAGGATAGGAAGGGAGGAGGTGTTATGCTGTTAATTAAGAAAATTGTGGCAATCCTTGCGGTTAGAGAATTGTGGAAAATATTCGCGTAACATGGTATTTTTGAACTTTTGTGTGGGAAAACCTTGATATTAGATGTAATTTTTCAACATTTCCATTCTTTTTTGTGAATCCACATTGTTTATTCGCTAGTCATCATTATGCAAAAAAAAAAATTGTTGATTCCCCATATTTTTGATTATTTATTTTTTTTGAAAAATCCTCATGTTAAGTTCTGTGCTATTGAATTTGTGCTTGTTTGAAACCATAAAAAATTGTGACTTCAGTATGTACAGTTCATGACTTAACGTTTTTGTAAAGGTTATTTTGGTTTTTATTTGATCGTTTAGAAATTTTTCCAGGTATGCATTACTAAACTTTTTTCTTAAGAACCATATTAGAATTATTTCATTATTGTATTAAATTCCAGCCCTAAATTATGCCTAAGGAAAGGAAAAAAGCACCACTCAAAAGAAACTATTTCTCTAGAATCAAAGATACAAATTTTGGATCACTTTAAAAACAGGGGGAAAGGTATCATACATTGCAAAAAGTTAAATGAAGCAACAATCCAAATCAAAAAGATAAATGAACAGAAAATTAGAACTCCTGTTGATGCAGGATCTTTCATTTCTGCAAATATGACGGCTCATCCCTGAGCACCAATAATTGAGAAAATGGAAAAAGCACTTATTGGCGATAGCAGTAAAAAACGGATCACATTAGACATCAATGTAATTAAACCAAAATGCACTAAAAATTTATAACCATTTAAAAGAAAATGGAGAAACTTCTATTAACTGGAGTGTGTTGCTGGCAAAGGTTAGTGTGAGCAATTTGAAATTCGTTTCTCATTACATAACACACAAAAGTCCATCGGCTGATAATGAAGCTGCCAAGAAGTATGCACAGGAATTTCAAAAAATTATTGAAGAGCACGAATACAAACCACATCAAGTTTCAATGCTGATGAGACAGGTCTTTGATGAAAAAAAAAAAAAATGCCCAACAGAAGGTTTATTTAAAAAAAAAAAAAAAAAAAGAGTAAAGTAAACCGGTTTTAAGGCATTAGAAGATCGTGTAACGTTACTTATATGCAGTAATGCATCAAGAATACATGATAAAACCTATGCTAGTTTCATCATCATCAGCCATTTTCAATCCAAAGTAAGATTAAGACCTCTCCTGCAACTTTCCAGTTCCCTCTGTTTTGTGCAATGCCATCCATTTCTGCCCATAAAACCTTGAATTTCATCTGTCCAACTCCACTGTTGTCTTCCAGGTTTTCTTTTAGCTCCTCTTGGGTACTGTTATACTGGGGTTTACTTATTTCTTGTCGTTCGGGCTTCTCTGGACAACACATCTGTATGGCGGGACACTTTTCCTTCCTTGGGCACTTGTTTCCCATCGTAATCCCAGTATAATCATGTGACTGTCTAGTGGATTTTTATATTAGGACAATGGTCCCGGCCCTCAATAACACTACCCAACGAAACGGAATAGGAATTGCAGCTTTTGACCAGGCATTGTGTTAATACTACAAAACCTTTCCAGTTATAGTCAGGAGTTGAGTACCACAATATAAGTTCTTTTATTCTGATCCTTTATCTACTGATCGTAATATGAATGGAGAACAAGTCTGAGGCAGATGTTTAAACAAAACAGTTTAATACAACCTATTACAGCAATAGTACATATATAGTAACTACAGCTCTACTGGCAGTGACAGGCAAATAATAAATCATTTAGTTACAACAATATCAACTAACTTTACACAAGTAGTTAAGGGTTCTTAACATTATTAATACTGTGGTAATTAATAGGCTCTTCGTATAGGTGTTCTTCGTGTGGATAACTCATCTCAGGCCTGAACTGGCATGTGACATACTGGTTATATTCACTGTCAGTGAAACATAATAGGTGTTAATACTAAATGTCGCGCTATTTAGAATAGCACTCATAAGATAAGTTTTAACCTGTTATACATCATGTTACCTATAGTGAATTTATGATAGACGACCATACTAAGTGGTGCGCTATTTAAGATAGCAGCATTAGGGTATTCTATAACTTAACGATACTAACATAAATAATCATATTACTGAGGAGTAAGTTTTATGTATAACTGTAGGGAGTTATTATAACTTACCGAAGTGAGGAAGATTCATTCTACGGGGTGCGGAACTCGGCGAGGGGATTCCGCGCTTTCTCAGTCTTCCTTCGGGTTCTGCTATTCTCACTCCCACATTCTGTATCTCCTTATGCTGTCTGTTAAACTTCCGTCTGTGACTGGCACTCAACGTCTTGTGCTGTTCCTCCTCCTCTTCTCCTACCTTCCTGCTTCTCATATTCTCGCCGTTCGTATATATGCTCCTTATCATTTGAACTTCCACCGATCTGGTGTTTGGAAACGGAGGCGGAAAGATAATCTGTGGCACTTTGTGAGAAAACAGCACGAAGTAGTTTCTCCGAGAGCAAGCGGTGCTCATATTTTTGGACTTCTGAACTTACTTCTACGAAAGCGACTGTTATCTTGAGTTAAGACGATAGTGACCAGGGGAATTTGTACCCGTGAAAGCTACTAAGTACGGATAAGGAATTGACCTACTGACTTTAGAAATCTAGTTAGTCATTTCGGATTAGTATTTATGTTAGCATTAGCATTAGTAGAGGCATTTGATGCAAGAAAGCAAGCTTATGCAGCATCAGCCAAAAAAAAAAAAAAAAAAAACCACTTCCACTTCGCCCCTCTGTTCGTTCAAAATACCTGTCTAGCTGAGCCTTAAACTTATTTAGGCTATCAACCTCCACTAAAGGGATGGAAGTCTGTTCCACCAACCAACCACCCGCTGGCTAAAGGCAAATTTCCGTACGTCTATCCTACATCGGTCTTCCCTCTGAAATGGCCAAAACAACTCCTTAGCAAAAGGGGCACAGCAAAAAGGGGGTATGGGAATGTCTGCAAATTAATAAGAAAAATGTAGGCATTTTACACTCCTCACTACTCCTGCTGAGAATTTCAGTTGGAGTACATAACTATGACTATAATTCTCGATGTCCTTACTGGGCTTTGACCTTTTGTCAAGGGGGGACAATCATAAACATTCCTCCTCTTACAGTATGTAAAAGAAACTTAATCACTAACATATTATATGGATATAATAAAATAAAATACAAGGCACACAAACAAAACAAAGTGTGCTGCACTTCGTTCACTGTTCTGTCCTATTATATTTATACATAATAACGCTGTTCACTCTACACACGGAGGTCATTGTCTGCATTCATCTGTTGAGAAATTGTTCTCCACCACACCACAGTCCGTGCTTCTTCTGGTTAGCAGTTCCATAGTTTATGTAAGTGAGCACCTTGAGCATAACAGGAAGCAGATCTGGATTTCCAGGCTGAGGTTGTCAGGCGGTAGAAGACAAAATGTCCTTCCACTGTCCATAACTTGGCAAAGTTATCCTTCAGCAGGCTGGAGAGATACAAAAGGGAGCTTATCCCTCCAAGGATGTTCTGGGCACTGCTTCAGTTCATAGTCCTCACTTGGCTCACAGGCACGACATAAAACATAAATAATCACTAAATTAGTAACTGTTCTCTAGTCATGGACACAAAGCATCTGAAGTTAATCAAGCAAGTACATTATAATTGTATACATGTAGCTAGACATCACAAGAATATACCATGCACTAATAACTAAAATGGGTCATTGCAACATACATAAAAGAAATGTCATATATGTAAAGTTGACAAGAATACTTAAGTTAGGTCTATAATATATATGTATCTATTTTTTTGAATATTGTAGACCTTAGCAATATCCTTACACAGAAATGAATGAAATTACAATCTCTTCTGTCTCCACGCTTCATGTTTTTCTCCTTATGTTTGGCCTTGTCTTCCTTGGCTGTTAACACACGGCCTGGTGGTAAACCACTTCCACTATTCAGTTCTGAGGAAGAGCTTTTCTTGCCTTTACTAAACCGATGAATTCCAGCCATTGGGTGCAAAGGTTCGCTGTGCGGAGTGCACAGCGGTCCGCTGGGTTGTTCCAGGGACAACAAAAGGGATTTTCTCTTGCATCAGGCAGGAATTCTGGATCGGGACAGGAGAAGACTTTGGCATCCACTACAGTCCGGAAGGGAAGGGCCTTTTCCAGGCTTCGTGCTTTCTTTCTCCTATAGTTATGACTGTTTGGTATGGCTTCGTAAGAAGGCTTAACCATGATCCGAGACGCTGAGATGCAAATAGGGTTGATGCCATATACTGATGGTCCCAACTTATTAGGGCAATCTCCTCTACCTTGAGCGCATCTTCTTGGTTCCTGGAAAAGAGAAAATCAATGATGATCCACCTCGAGAAAGGGGGGAGTGATCTGAGGGAACGCATCATTGGTGACCGCGGAAGGGCAGGTGTGCTCCAGGTCGGGTGGAAATGGTGTTCCACTATCCCAAGTGGACGTTTAGAAACCTGCACCTCACCTTTCCAATTTAGGAAACTTCTCATGTCGTGGTTCGCATAGTGGCAGGGAAAACGCATTTCCGGGGCTGCTTTGAGTTTTCTCCTCATGGGTTGAGTCCGCCTTACTTCTGTTTCTGCTCTCACTGGAAAAGCTGCTGCGGGGTCAAAAGTCCTTGTCAGGAGTCCGGAGCTGAGCTCCTGACAAGGACTTTTGGGTTGGCTAGGCGCCGGAGTCTCCACTTCTGTGGGGGTCACTCTCTGTATCCAACGTAAAGGTACTAGGAGGAAGGTCAGCATTCTAGCGACGAGGCCTAGTACAAACTTGTGAAATACCACCATCGCGACTACGAGCAGGGAGGGCGGATAAACAAAACTAGTTAGTGAAGAAATACTTGTATTCATGCTTTCCTTCCATTCCTCTCTTCCAGACTAAAGATTTGCTCCACTCACGCATCTTTTCCTCCTTATACTTTCAGATCACGGGTGAGGGGGTAGCTGATGCCATATACACTCCACATTTACACCTTTCATTCATTCTCCCTGTTCTCACTCACAACCTGAAATGTCACCTTCTCGATTTCCTTACATACCTTTCCGAAAACGAATCACTCAATTCATTTGCAAAACAAAACCTGCCATGCATGAAAAATAACAAGATTCCCATGGAGAGAAAAAAAAAAATACTTAGAAACCATTCTCTTCTTTTGAAAATAGCCTCGATTTTTCTAATTAACACAGTGTTTTATTCATCAGCAATCTGGATTTTGAAGGCACGAACATGAGTACAATACTCAGCAGTCTTGTTTCTGTTTCCTTTTCATTATAGTCGATATTAGCTATATCTTTGTTCTATATGGACTTTCTTACATTAATGCAATATCACTCACTCCCCTACTTTCATACAGGGAGTTCTCCTTAGTAGGTAACTAAAAAAATTATTTACGGAACTAGAGTTTTGATTTATATTGTTTTGAGGATTTCTTTCTACAGTGAAGTTTTCTTTTTTTTTTTTTTTTTTTCATTATATATATGTAACACAAGAAGATGGATCCAAAGTCTAGATCTTGAAATTCAGATGTTACCTCATTTTCACTTAATCTTTTCTTCAGGAAAACGATAAAAGAAGAAGTAGCTGGATGGAACCAGCTGTTCCCAGGACAATTGCTTCACCTCATCCCTGAAAGAACAAACCAAATATGATTTTTTTTTTTTTTTTTTTTCTTTTTCACTCCAGATCCAATCTCTTGAACTTAAATTTTAACTATCCAATGAGAGAGAGAGAAAACAAAAAGGGAATAGGGGCTTACTGGCCATGCCCTAGACTAAATGCGTCCTTCCTCTCTTGGTAATTAATATATTTGGTGGGGAAAAGTATTTGCTTTAATAGTATTAGCTCAATTTGTGCCATTTCATAACCTGCACTCATTTAGCCAACCATTTATCCAACTGCTGATAAAACATATTGCCAGAATCTAACAAAACATCAATTTCTTCACCTCTGTGGTCACGTCTTTGATCCTTTGCTTACCATATTCACTTATCCCCCTCATTTTTTTTTTCTCTTAAAATAACACGAGAGTTTTCTCTTTTTTTTCCCTTTTTTGCGAGGAAAGTGGTAGTACCAGGTAATAAAAAAAACTTTTTCTCAATGATCCTATCAATCTTATGCAGTAATGCAAATTAAATTCCCAATCATTCCTCATTCTCTCCTCCGAAAAAAAAAGACTCATGGTTGCTCTTCACATCTGCTCCTCTAGTTCTAAGTATTCTTTGTCCCTTTCATCTCATGCATCATTATGAAGGGGATATGTATAAATGTGTATATCTCTCCCCCCTACTTTTTTTTTTTTCAATTATGGATACCTGATACAGATTTGAAATCGGGCCTTCTGCGAATACACTTTTCTTGCCAGAGCGCTAATTTTGACAGTAACTGTAATTTTAGCTTGTTTCTCTTTGCACCTAATACACTCCAATATCTCCACTTTAGTCTCTGCAGGCTGTCTCATCAGAATACCTGCCAGATCAAAACCACAGCTAATGCTTGGTCGGGTGTATCTCTCAGCAAGTGGTCGACCCAACATCCACTGAATTGCTCTTTCTATCCTATCTGGTGGCTCGCCTTGGCTTGTGTCTGCTTGGGTGTTGTTACTCCGATCTGGGGTGACACCTCCTTCCTTCTGCTTCAGCTACATTGCTGGGAATATCGACCAATGTTTCTGCTCTTCCCACTGAAGCTGTCTCTGGCACTGGTGCCTCAACTTGCGGCTGGGGCGCCACAATTACCTCTGGTGGGACATGGGTTATGCGGTTGCGCCTGCGTAAATTATATCCGTGCGTCTGTGCAGGTGCTTGCACAGCTCTCTCAGGTCTTACTGACTGCTCTGTCCTTGGTTGGCCCTCCTGATTGATTGGTGGAAGAGATGACCATGGGATTGATACGGGTAAGCTTGTCAGCCTGGTCATTGTTGGACGGGAAATTATAGGTGGGATTAAATCGCAATCCTCCACTAAAGGTTCATCAAAGATCCAAGTCTCTTTGGGCACTGATGCGGTGCTTGTTTGGTCTGGTGATTCACTACACTCTAATTCCTCTGACTCCTCTATTTTCAGTTCGGGAAACACTTTCCTATCAATTATTTTTATCAATCTGTCCACATGCACAATTTGTTTATCTTTGGTGTTATACGGGTGCTGTATTTCGTAATTCACTAACGACGGCTGACTGACCACACAGTAGGGACCTGTGATCAAACAGGCCAATTTCTTTGTAGTACCTACTTTTACCTTAGGGGTAAAAAGATAAACAAGGCTTCCTACACAGATATTCCTGTCCACTGCAACTGATGCTCTGCAATCCTCTTGCCTCTGCACTGCCTCTTCCAGGTGCTGGGAGACAATTTCATATGATCTGCGAAGGCGTGCACACAACAGTTCTTAATAATTTTCAAAAGACGCATAGGAGTGTCTATCTTTGGAATGCCATAAGTCAGAAGGCAACACCAAATCTCTGCCATACATTAAAAAGTTGGGTGATTCCTGTGTGGAACTATGAGTTGCCGCATGGTATACAGCGATTGCTAGTGGGGCCATGACGTCCCAGTCCGTTTGAGACTCGTTTACAACATGAGACAGGATGCTTGCCAAGGTGCGTTTTAAAAGTTCAACCTTTGCATTGCCTTGGGAGTGGAACGGGGTTGTTTGAAGCTGATGAATATTTAGTTTCTCACACACTTGTCGTAACAGCGAGACATGAAGTTAGCGCCCTGATCTGTTAGGATGTATTTAGGAATCTCATGTCTCGAGATTACATTGTTTATGAAAGCTGTGGCTACTTCATCAGCCTTCTGAGTATGAAGTGGAATCACTTCCGCATAACGGGTGAAATTATCTACTGCTATCAGTAGATATTTGTTTCCTTTTAAAGTCATTGGAAGGGGTCCTAAAATGTCCAAGGACACTCGAACCCAAGGTGAGTTCTCAACAGGAACTCTCATCAGGGCTGCTTTAGCCTTAGGGTTATATCCTCTACGCTCCATACAAGATGGACAAGACTCTATATAGTTCCTGACGTTGCTATAAAGGCCTAACCAAAAGAAATGTTTTTTGACTTTCTCTAACGTCTTCTGTAATGCCAAATGTCCTCCGCTTAGAACATTGTCATGACAAGATTTCAACACTTCTGCCTTCAAGCTGGCTGGAACTACTAACTGTTCACAGGGCTCTGAATGTGTGGCTCTAGGGTCAGGTAGAGTGTAGTGATACAGTATCCCATCCTCACTCAGATAGAAGGAATCTGGGATTTTAGTTGTTGCCTGGAGTGCTCCTTCTAATTGTTCAATTAATCCCTGTAAATTTGGGTCCACTCTTTGGAGATTTTTAATCAGAGTTCTGGTTTGCTGTTGCAGCATGACCATTGACTCTATGGTAGGATTTGCCGATATAGGAGCAACTAATTCAGCAGTTTTAGATTTCTTAGGCCCTTTTTGTCTTTCATCTTCCTCTAACAGGCCTTGAAAGGAAATCTGCATTTGAGTGAACTCGACCCGGTCTGTATATGATTTTAAAATTGTACTCTTGTAGTAGCATAATCCAGCAGGCTAATCTAGGTGATGGGTTTAGAAGGTGAAGAAGATAGCTCAGTGGTTGGTGGTCTGTTATCAGCTGGAGGCGATTAGAAATGGTCTGAACTCTGATACCACAAAGACTATTGTCAAAGCTTCCTTTTCTGTGGTACATACATAGTCTCCGCTTTCTTTAGTAGTCTGGAGGCATAAGCGATTGGCTGTCTTCGATCTTCATCTACTTGTTGCTCTAGCACGGCTGAGATTGCATAATTAGATGCGTCTGATGACAAAAAAAATGGTTTAGAAAAGTCTGGGTAAGTTAGTAGGGGGTTGTGTAGTCAAGGCAATCTTCAGCTTGTCGAAGGCTTCTTGGGCGGCACTGTTCCAGGAGAAGGGGGTGTTCTTTTTTGTAAGTTCCGTTAGTGGCCTGGCTATCTCTGCGTACTATGGGACAAACCTGTAAAATCCTGCCATCCCAAGAAATGATCGCACTTGTTTCACATTTCTAGGAGCGTGACACTCTCGAACGGCCGCCACATTTCCTGGGTCTGGACAGACACCGTTTTTGTTAATGAGGTGACCTAAATATTTCAATTCCTGTTTCAGGAACTAACACTTCTTCGGCTTCAGTTTCAAATCGTACTGTCTCAGGCGTTGGAAGACTTTCTCAAGTCTCGAGAGGTGCGAAGGCCAATCTCTCGATGCGATGATTATATCGTCTAAATAGGCAAATATTGAATCCCGTTTTAGATTTTGCAACACTAGCGCCATTGCCCTCACGAACGAACATGGGGTGTTCTTTAATCCGAACAGCATGCGTTTGTACTGGAGCAATGATTCCCCTGTAGTAAAAGACGTTTTGTGGCTGTCCACAGGATGCACTTCAATCTGGTGGAATCCGGTTTGTAAGTCCAAAGAGCTGAAGTAGCACGCACCTCCCAGAAGGTCAAGTATCTCGCTCATGCAAGGGATAGGGTAACTGTCCAAGACCGTTTTCGCGTTAAGTTTCCTGAAGTCAATACATAATCTGTACGCCCCATACTCGTTTCTTCACTAGAACAATGGGTGCAGCATATGGAGAGCAGCTGGGTTCAATGATGTCTGAATCTAGGAGTTCTTGGACCTGGTTGTGAATCTCATTCTTTAATAAAAAGGAGGTTCTGTAGGCATTTTGTCTAACGGGAATATTGTCAGTCAATTTAATTCTGTGCTGGATAACTTTTGAGTTGCCTAGTTAGGCTGGTGATTTGGCAAACACATCCTGGTATTTGTGTAATAGGTCTGATAATTGGCGTCTTTGATCGGCAGTCAGATGATTAAGCTCAAAGTCCTCTATGGTCACAGGAGAAGCTTCCCTACTGCCTTTTCCATGGCCTTTAGGGTTAACGGACTGTGGATTAAGGTGCACAAGGCTCGCAATACCCATGCCTTTTGGAAGATGCAGAGGCTCCGCTGTTAAATTTGCGATGAGCACGGATACTTTCCCACTTTCCTCCACCTGGTCTATTGAGTATTTCACCACTAAATCATCCCTGCTTAAGTTTGAATTTGGCCCTGCTAGTACTAGTTGTTTGGTGGGAACAGCAAGGTGGTCACAATATACTGTTACCACCCGTTCTGTGCTTGCTGGAACCACATGTTTACATGTAAGCTTAGCAACTGTGAGTGTGGGATCCACCAATTGTTGCCGAATATACTCTTCCCTTAGGCAAATCCCTAATGGAACTGATCGTATGATCCTCTTACCTAAGTCTAGGCTGAATGAAAATTTTCGTAATATATTCAAACCCAAAATTATGTCATATTTGCCCTTAAAATGTTCTGAAGTTACTAAAACGTTCTCCCTAAAAGTCGCATTATCTAATTTAATATTAGCAGTTACTGTAGTGTGTATAGGTACAATATTTCCAGAAACTCCGGTTACAGTTAATTCTGGAGGTCTAGAACCTAACGATTTATCATTTTTAATTTTATTAAATAAATCTGCACTCATTAAGGTGACACTAGCTCCAGTATCCAACAGAAATCTGGCTTCAATGTTTTGTACAGATCCCAATACCACAAGTAATTTAGTATTATCCTCCAGAATGTAAATGCCATGTTGCATTTTGATGTTCCTGACTTCAGGCCTACTAACTTTGCTAAGATTAGATGGGGGGTCAAAAGAGTTTTATTACATCGCGGATCCTTTCTACTATGTTTATAACCCCCTTTTAGTCATAAATTTCTATCTCTATCTCGCCTGTAGCTTCCAGTATTTGTATAATTATTTTATCTGCCCTGAAATGTTTTTGCCGAGTTTGCCCCTGAATATACACATTCCTATATGTTCCTCTCCTTATCCTAGAATAAGAGTTTATATTACCCCTATTATGATCATCATAATACATTATATTGGCGACTTGATCCCGATTTGCATTAAAATTACAATATTGATTGTTAGCATAGGACGTCCTAATTTTTGAGGCTGCAGTGTACACATCCGTTTTGTAATTCATGCACGGGAAGCTGGGGGGAAGCTGAGAGGGTTGATGGTAGCTCGGACGGCCGTTGAAAAAGCGTCTTTCCCTTTGTCCTCGATTGTTTACGGTATTTCTGCCTGCTGCCGGTCATAGTATGGCAAAATTATGCAACTTTCTGGGCGGTCAATCACCTCTGGTCTGAAGGTCACGTTAGCGTCACGATACGAATCTAATGCGCTGTCCAACTGGGTGTATGTAGCGCCTAGTGCTGCCTGACCACGGGGAGGGGGAAAGTTCCCCACGTTCATGGTTTGCATCTGCTGACTCAGGGCGGGTACCTGTGTCTCTAAATTGTTGATTGTTGGGTTATTTATTGATAACGAGCTTAACGATTGTTGTAAGTCCTGTATTTGATTTTGAATGGGTTCAAGAATGTGTTTGGAATTGTTTTCCTGTCACTCCCATTCCTCCTCATCCCTTACCTGGCTATTGATAACGTGTAAGGGGACAGTTTTTGTTTGAGTAAGCTGGTCATTAATTTCCTCCCTCTTTGATATCTCTATTGCTTGTGAAAAAGTTAAAGGATTGTGTGTGAGTACCATCTTTCTAATTTTTCCAGATATGCCCCTAAGGAATTGGACCAGCATTGCCTGGTCCAGGATGTTAAATACTTCTGGCATCTCTCCTTGAATTTTAAAAGCTGCCCTGGCCAGATTTCTCACCCGCGCACTATAACTCACAATGGATTCCGAAGATTCTTGCACAGCACCGGCGAACTGCTGAAGGGAGGTGATAATTGGTTCCTTTTTTTCGAACTGAGCCAAAAAAGGCATTCTTAAATCCGTCGTAATTCTTTTCCCCATGTAATTCAAAGGATTGGGCTAAAAAGTCCGCCGCTGAAGAACGAAATTTTGATTTCGAGACCGCGATGAGTTCTCCGTCCCCCAGAGTGCTAATTCTCCAACACTTTCCAAAGTTTCGAAAAACAATTGGACCGAAGGACCTTCATCGTTTTTGCCAAAAAATAATGGCACAAGACCTAAATATCTCGCGATATTCACTGAATGCGGTCTGTCTGGTTCTGCAGTGGGTTGTGGCTGTTGTGTTTGAAATAGGGGGATGATGTTCTGTTGTTTGAGGAATCTGATCCTCCATTTTTAATTTTCTAGGAATTCGGGTAAGACTAAGGTGATTTTCTTTTTTTTTTTTTTTGGTTAAGGAATTGGGATATTTTATTGCTAATTTGGGGCCCTGTTTTCCAAAATAATGTGACTTACCTGTTGCTGAAACAAAATTAAGATGTTAGTAATCAACTTATTTAAAACAAGAGTGTGTTATAACATGTAGTCATTTGTTTATTAAATTTGATCATAAGAATAGTAACAATTTACTAATTAGTGTGGATGTCCTGTGTTGCTGTAAAGGAGTAATGCCTCCTACCTATTCTCTCAATATACGAGATCAATAATCTTACTCCTTACCAGTAATCCCTTTAGATTCTTTCTCTTTTCTCAGTTGTTTTTTTTTTTTTTCCTTATTGCGATGACTTCTTCAGTGTAGACAGTTTTCCATCCCGGAAAATATTTAATCCTGGTCACATTGGCAACCAGTGTTATACTGGAGTTTTACTTATTTCTTGTCGTTCGGGCTTATCTGGACAACACATCTGTATGGCGTGACGCTTTTCCTTCCTTGGGCACTTGTTCCCGATCATAATCCCAGTATAATCATGTGACTGTCTAGTGGTTTTTTATATTAGGACTATGGTCCCGGCCCTCAATAACACTACCCAACGAAACGGAATAGGAATTGCAGCTTTTGACCAGGCATTCCAGGTTATAGTCAGGAGTTGAGTACCACAATATAAGTTCTTTTATTCTGATCCTTTATCTACTGATCGTAGTATGAATGGAGAACAGGTCTGAGGCAGATGTTTAAACAAAACAGTTTAATACAACCTATTACAGCAATAGTACATATAAAGTAACTACAGCTCTACTGGTAGTGACAGGCAAATAATAAATCATTTAGTTACAACAATATCAACTGACTTTACGGAAGTAGTTAAGGGTTCTTAACATTATTGATACTTTGGTAATTAATGGGCTCTTCGTATAGGTGTTCTTCTTGTGGATAACTCATCTCAGGCCTGAACTGGCATGTGACATACTGGTTATATTCACTGTCAGTGAAACATAATAGGTGTTAATACTAAATGTCGCACTATTTAGGATAGCACTCATAAGATAAGTTTTACCCTGTTATACATCATGTTACCTATAGTGAATTTACGATAGACGACCATACTAAGTGGTGCGCTATTTAAGATAGCAGCATTAGGATATTCTATAACTTAACAATACTAACATAAATAATCATATTACTGAGGAGTAAGGTTTATGTATAGCTGTAGGGAGTTATTATAACTTACCGAAGTGAGGACGACTCATTCTACGGGGGTGCAGAACTCGGCGAGGGGATTCCGCGCTTTCTCAGTCTTCCTTCAGGTTCTGCTAGTCTCACTCCCACATTCTGTATCTCCTTATGCTGTCTGTTAAACTTCTTTCTGTGACTGGCACTCTGCAACGTCTTGTGCTGTTCCTCCTCCTCTTCTCCTACCTTCCTCCTTCTCGTATTCTCGCCGTTTGTATATATGCTCCTTATCATTTGAACTTCCACCGATCTGGTGTTTGGAAACAGGGAGGGGGAAAGATAATCTGTGGTGCTTCGCTAGAAAACAGCACAAAGTAGTTTCTCCGAGAGCAAGCGGTGCTCATATTTTTGGACTTCTGAACTTACTTCTACGTTGGGTTTTATTGGCGCATTAGCAACTAAGGCTATAATGCGCTTACTTCTACGAAAGAGAGTGTTATCTTGAGTTAAGACAATAGTGACCAGGGGAATTTGTACCCGTGAAAGCTACTAAGTATGGATAAGGAATTGACACTACCGACTTTAGAAATCTAGTTAGTCATTTCGGATTAGTATTTATGTTTTCTGCTGAAATGGCCAAAACAACTCCTTAGCAAAACGGGCACAGCAAAAAGGGGGTAGGAAGAAATGTATGGGAATGTGTGCAAATTAATAAGAAAAATGTGAGCATTTTACAGTACTATTCTGTTATTTTCATAGTCCATCTATCATCATTGTCCTGGCCAAGTCTCTTGATTAGACCGGGGTTCGAGCCTGTCACCACCAAATACGGAGGATGCGGAAAGGTCAGGGAATGACCACTGCATATCCCGGAGCAATATGGCCTTAGTTGCTAATGCTCCTAAAAACCAAATAACAACAACCGGGCCAAGTCCATTCCTGTTCTTTAGTTTTGATAAGAATATCCTTTACTTCAGTTTGCTGCCTAATCCAAGTTCTTATCCACCAGTCTGATTGCTGATTTGGTTTGTTGCATTCTTTGCTGAGTAGTTTTCAGCTTCTCTTCCATTCTTTTGGGGGAGTGACCAAATTTCGCTTCCGAAATTTGGTCACTTGGCGCATTATAGCCTTAGTTGCTAAGCATGGTGAGGAATATACATTGGTTTATAATTTTACATTGCAGAATCCTCGTGCAATGAAAGGTGTAAATAAAAACACATTACCGGTATATTGGAAAGCAAATATAAAGGCTTTGGCAACTGCCAATTTATTTAAAGAATGATTTCTAAATTGTTTTGTACCAGCTGTAGAAAACTCTATAAAGCAGAAAAATCTAGATTTTAAAGTTTTATTACTATCTGATAACGTGACAGGCCATTCAAAATTTTAAGTCTTCCAAATGTTGAAGTAATGTTCCTACCACCTAATACAGCTTCTTTAATTCAGCCACTAGATCAATACATTATATCGACCTTTAAAACTCATTATAGCCAGGCCTCGCATAATGCGAGTTTGATTTTTCAGTTGTTGTTGTTGTTATTTGGTTTTTAGGAGCATTAGCAAATAAGGCCATATTGCTCCGGGATATGCGGAGGTCATTCCCTGACCTTTCTGCATCCTCCATATTTGGTGGTGACAGGCTCAAACCCGGGTCTAATCAAGAAGCATGTGCTACGCACTGCTGCTCCTTCCCACCTGGCTACGGAGGAGCCCGATTTTTTAGTTACCGCGATTTGAAAAACTTATACCACTTTTTACTTTATGCAATGCAAATTTCCAGTTAATGCAAACTTTTTTATGTGATAGTTAAAAAAAGAATCAAATCGCGTGCTAAGCGGCTGATGGCCAATAAACAAGCATTTGCCGCTGCCCACCTCAGTGTGTTCCATCAACCATTGGAAGTAGAATTGAGCATAACTGCATAATGTTAAAATAACAGGGGAAGCTAGTGCTGATGAAGATGTTGCAGCCAAATTTCCTGCAGAATTTCTAAAAATCATTCAGGATGGTGAATATGACAAATTGGCAAATATTTATTGTAGACGAAATGGGCCTATTTTGGAAATGGATTTGCAGCTAAAACTTATTTGGCTGCAAATGAAGCATCCCAACCTGGATATAAAGTCTCAAAAGATCGACTAACGCTGTTATTAGGAGGTAATGCTAAAGGTGATTTTAAATTGAAGCCTATGCTTGTGTACCGTATACAAAATCCTAGGGCTTTAAAAGGATACGGCCATTGAACTCGTCCAGTCATTTTTGCATTCAATTAAAAATAATGCTTGTTTATTGTTTGTTTATTTGGTTTTTAGGAGCATCAGCAACTAAGGACATATTGCTCCGGGGATATGCAGTGGTCATTCCCTGACCTTTCCGCATCTTCCGTATTTGGTGGTCATGGGCTCGAACCCCGGTCTAATCAAGAAGTGCGTGCTATGCTCTGCTGCTCCTGCCCACCTGGCTACGGAGGAGCCATAAAAAGAAGCACGGATGACCAAAGTCCTATTTGAAGACAGGTTTACATCTTATTTCTGTCCAACAGTTGAAGCCTATTGCAAGAAAAATAATCTTACTTTTAAAGCTCTCTTGCTTTTAGGTAATGCACCTGGACATTCTTCTGCACTTGGTAACTTAAATGAAAATGTGAAAGTTGTTTATTTTACCAGAGAATACGACTTCGTTATTGCAACCCATGGAATGATTGCAACTTTCAAAGCTTACTATCTCCGGAGAACATTTGCACAGGCACTTGAAGCTGTAATAGGAGCAATGCAATTTCTGTACCAGTATTTTGGGAAAAATATAACATACGAGTGGCCACCGAAAACATTCATGCAGCATGGGAAGAAGTGACAGCCAGCAATATGAGAGCAGTTTGGAAGCATCTTTTACCACATTGCATGAACAATTTTACTGGCTTCTTGCTAATTTTCTTCAGTATTCTCTAAAAGTCTCTAATCTTTAAATTTGCATTAAGTTTGTTGATTTTACATGTATATGTGTTATATATAAGGCTATCCATACCAGGGCTAGATTTAAATATAACTAGCAGGTTGGTTGGGGTCACTACAAACCTGATACTCCCAAGTAGTACCATAATTTAAAAAGTAATAATGTATAAATAAGTTAAGTACATATCTAACCCATGCACGCATAATGTATAATTGTCACTCTACAATAGAATTAACATAGGAGCTAATACCCTCATTTACGCTATTTAAAACTTTAATATTTAAATCTAATTGTCATTAGATAATTCCAATATATATACACACAGTGGATTCTGGTTATTTGGGACACATCGGGACTAGCGCATTTTGTCCCGATTAAGTGGCTGCCCCAATTATGCAAAGTTTCACGTAAATAGTTAAAAATACAGTATCAATCATAGCGATTGATTCTCTGTAAGCTCAAATCACGTTAAGATGGACTCACCATAGTAAAGTGCAGTTCACTATACGATATGGAATTAGCGCCGGTCACTGTGATCACGTTTGTGAATTGAATTTTAATTCTATAAAATAGCTATAAAAGTAAAGATATATCAAGCATAAATTTACACTTTATTGCCTTACCAATTAAAAAATTAAATGATATATGAAAATCGGAAGAATATTTTCTACAGGTTAGCAAAATAAAAATAAATTTACTCTTATGTGTTTCATCATAATAACGTAAAAACATACAAAATTCCAGCTGTCGGTATTATCGCAAATTCAATAAGATCGAGTTTGCTGTTTATAATAGATTGCAACTAACAGAAAAGCCCAATAAACCGTAAACTGCTAACTGTTTTTATTGTTTTATGGTTATTGACCATCAGAAATCCAATCAGCCCACGTGGTATGGTCGGAGAAAATCGTAGGGTAATCTCGAGTGATGCGATCCTCTGCACCAATTAAACGGCATGTTGTCCCAATTAAGCAAAGAAAACCCTGGCTCTTTTCTCAATTTGGTTCTGTTCTTTAAGATTTTTATCAAATAAATGGCTCCCCTGAATAACCGGAATATATATATATATATATCCAATATTTTAAATTAAATAAAATAAAATATAAGCCAGTAGTATGACAAAAACTGTAGAGCGAAAATTAACATAAAAATAACCCAAATAAACAAACGAACGAAAAGAAAGAATAGACATAAATAGTAGCCCAGAAACCCTTGTATAATTTCGAACTTTAAATCCAATTAACAAAAACTAAACAAAATTTAGGATAATGCCAATTACATATTAATTTAGCAGTACCCCCCCCCCCCGAGAGGTACCATTCCGAAAGATGTGAAATATCACCAAAAGAGGGTCAAACGATAACAAAATCAAAATAAATTAAAATAAAATAGACTGACCATCATGCCCTATATCGACAGAGGACCACGAGGCCAATAATGGTCATGGAATCGCTGCGTTTCAATCGCTATACAAATCGTCGCCATGGTGAAAAGATCGAAGTACCAATTCAACCTCCCTCCTCCGATCGATCCATCAATGCAGAGGATTTGCACGGCGGTGGTCCTTATGCAGCGAAAAATAAATAATAGAACAGACAGCACTCTAGAGCAGAGCCACACCACTGACATACTGTAAGCTGAATCAGCTTATATAGAAGAAAAAAAGGAAAACAGATGGCGGCACAGGCATTGCTAAATTAGCATATCGACCCATTACTATTGAATTATATTAAATGTTTGTGAAAGTTAAATTATAATAAAATGAATAAATAATTAAGCATTCATTAGAGGCAGCAACTTGCAATTTCTCCATATGAAGCCGAAATATATACTATCATTGAATTATATTAAATATTAACATGTTAAATTATAATAAAGTGAATAAATAAATAAATATTTAAGCATTCATTAGAAGCAGCGACATGCAATTCCTCCATATGAAGCTGAAATACATCCAATATTTTAAATTAAATAAAATAAAACATAAGCCAGTAGTATGGCAAAAACTGTAGAGCGAAAATTAACATAAAAATAACCCAAATTTTTTTTTTAAATTATACTATGGAGGAAACAGAGTTTGATTCCTGTATTGACACATTAGTGGATGTTTATAAAAATGACATTGATATCAAACAATTCACAAATCAGAAACAGTGCAATTTTTTAAACTATGCCAAAGAAGAAAATTTTTCAAATATTGAATATACGTACAATATTATTAATGATGGACTTAGATTGACATTTCTAAAAGTTGAAACAGTTCTGATATGTCTCACAATGCCTGTGACAAACGCAAGTGGTGAATGGGCTTTTTTCAGGACTAAAAAACTATTTACGAAATAATTTAATGTGAGACAAAATGTCCAATTTATCATTATTACTTATCAAGTCCGAGGTTACAAACAAACTATAAATTATGATGACTTGAATTTCAGGTAAGCTTTTGATACTATTGCAAATGAAGACTGCTGTACAAATTGGAACAGTATGGCATTAAGGGCAAGTTGCTGCTAAGGATAAAGGGATAAAGAAGACAGAGTGGTAATCAGTGGACAATGCTCTTCATGGACTAATGTTATTAGTGGTGTCCTCTAGGGTTCAGTGTTGGGCCCATTGTTGTTTTCTATATTTATCAGTGATATTGATGAACGTATATATCAGAATTTGTGTCCAAGTTTGCAGATGATATGAAGATTGGTAGGGTTGTTAATGACAGTAAGAATGGTACGCTACTGCTGTACAAACTTCCATTGGTCGTTGTCAAAGGGGTTTTTCATAAGTCCGGACAGAATATATTAAATATTCTTAAGTTCTTATTTAATAATGTGTTACTATTTGGTACTATAGAGGTTTTGTTAAAACTATTATTCTGTTGAACTGTTGCATTTTATAAAATACTTGTATTTAATTATTATGGATATTAGATTCTGGTGAAGTTTAAAAAAGTCCTGTCTGCATATGGGTTGCAGATAGATTTGGGTTTTTTTATAAGGCTGGCCAGAATACATTAAATATTCTTGTTCTTAGTTCTTATTTAATAATGTGTTAATATTTGGTACAACAGGTATTGTTAAAACTATTATTCTGTTAAACTTTTGTTTTTTATATAATACATGTATTTAATTATTATGTTATATAAATAAATTATTTTGGTGATACATAATTTTTACTGTCATTCTTTATCAATAAAAAAGTTCAGGAGGCCTCAAAATAATTTTGTGCCTCAGGCCTCGAAACGTGTAATTATGGCCTTGGGTGGCTGTGTTATTCGCCTGGTCAACTTTTGGTTTCTTTTGAGAGAGGAGTATGCATGCCCAGCACACTACTGAGATGTTAGTTTGTGTTCCTGTGACTTTTGTTTCTCAACTGCCGTTGCTGCAGTACATATTCTCATTATTGGAGGTAACGGTACCTGCTTTTTATCTTCTTGGTATATGACCTTATTTTCAGATTTATATTTCTGAATTTGTTTCTCTCTTTTCCATATACTGCAGTCTCTGGAAAAAGCAGGGTGGTCTCCTTTGCAGTTCATGCAGCAAGGAGATTGTGTTGCATTCATTATTAGAATGTTCTTTTGAGTCACAGGCGGCACAGACAGCTATTCCTCTGCATACTGTTTGGAAATGGCCATACTTTTGATATTTGGAACATCTTATTGGATTGGAAATATATGGCTTTACCTGGCAGTTTGGATATTCTGCTTTCACTGATGTTGGTAATGTTGAAGAATTAAAAGTAAGCATTATTGTGCGGGAATGCGTAATTTACCTTATTTTGTGTTTCTGATTGTTTGATTGGATGCAAATTCGTTTCTGATTTTAGCAGGAAATGCAAAATTATCATTTGCTTTGCTTGTAGTGCTATTGTTTAGTTGGTGTCAGTTTTCCATCCTTTTTAATAAGGATTCTTTCAGCATGTATAAGATTTTGGTTTTGTAATTCCTGTACAATTTCATCTCTCTGTTAGGAGGTCCCACGGTGTACTTAAAGTGGCATGTGGAGTGACTTTAAGAGGATTTCCACCAAAAGCTGTGGTTTTTAGTCGGAGTTGCTTTTTTAACTCTCCCTTTTTCCTAATAGCACTCATCATTCTGTGTGTGTGTGTGTGTGTGTGTGTGTGTGTGTGTGTGTGTGTGTGTTGGCACAAGATAAATGCGAACAAAATTGCTTGTTTGTAAGGTGGTCGTTGTTGTTATTTGGTTTTTAGAAGCATTAGCAACAAAGGCTACATTGCTCCGGAGATATGCGGTGGTCATTTCCTGACCTTTCCACATCCTCCATATTTGGTGGTCACGGGCTCGAACCCCGGTGTAATCAAGAAGTGTGTGTGTGCTATGCATTGCTGCTCCTGCCCACCTGGCTACAGAGGTGCCGCAAACAAAGGGCGCCAGATAGATACCTTTCAGGGTCTGTTTCGTTTTCAATGCATGTATAGATGCGTGGGCTATTCGAATCCTTATCTATCTGGCTATTTATTGTGCAACCTATGTAGAACCTTTTCTTTTTCTACACATCTGTTACACAGAAGTGAAAATGCTATACAGAGTAACATACAGTCACTATAGTATGAATATCAATCCATATCAGCCATATATACAATAAAATGATAGAAAAAAAATTAAAAATATAGCTAACCATATCATTTCCGCAAATAATCAGGTGTCTAAATTTTTTTCTTTTTTTTTTAGATCTACTCGAAGTTGAGATTCATCTTTAATTCACAGATGAATCTCAACAGAACCAACGTTCTGTGACTTCAGCGGTAATGGCAGTGACACAATAAAAAAACACAAACACTGAAAGAAATCCTATGCCAACTTACATTTCTTTTTACAGTAAATACAATATTTATTGGCAAAACAACAGCTGCTAACACAGTAAAAAGGAAATTAAAATGTAACCATGCAGTTCATCATTAGAACTACAAAAATTTTAAAACAAGCAGAAATTGATGAAATCCTGAGAAATACTGAAAAAACTGAGATCTCATCTTGCAATTGCAGTATTTCTGTCTCAGAGAAACAGGGATTTTCAGATGATGAAAAATCTTTTTTTTTTTTTTTTTTTTTTTTTTTTTTTTTTACGTGAACCCCAAACACGAGAGGTATTAGAACCTGTAGTACTTTAGTACTTTGTACCGTGCTTGGGTTTGAGGTTAAGAAGACGAAAGAAGATATTTGTTGACATTGGACTTGAACTTTTGTAGATTATAATTTTCAGGAAATACATACGAAGGAAGGTTGTTCCAGAAAACAGCAGTTGAATGAATAAATGAGGAAGATGAAAAGTTGGTTCTGTGGGTTTGTAGTTAGACAGTAAATGGATGTTGGCTAGTGGCGGCACGTGTTCGGACTGTTTTGAAAGAGAGAGAGCAGGAATTATAGAAGCCAATTCAGAAGAACAGTGCCCATGGAAGTATCTGTAGAAGAGGCATACAGCAGAAACAGTACATCTATGAGAAAGCAAGTGGAGAGACTCTGTTGGAGATGAATCATTAATTAACCTAACTGCCCTCTTCTGAATGGAATCAAGAAGCCTGAGAGAGAGGTTTGGGGGCACCACCCCAGATGTGGGAACAATATACCATGGCAGGGTGGATTTGCAATTTATACAGAGTGAGCAGCTGTTTGGAAGAAAAGTAATGCCAAGAGCGAAAGAGAAAACCAAGTTTTTTAGATGCAGAGGAAGCAATATTTGTAACGTGCTTGTGCCAAGAGAGATCAGAAGTCAGGGTAATCCCCAAAAGATATATATCATTTGCCTAGAAATCGGAGTGTCACTAAAGATAAGCATAGGAGCAGAAGAATCCTTTTTGCGAGATATAAGACAAGACTGAGTTTTAGAAGGGTTGAAATCAACTAAGTTGTTTTTGCCCCACTGGAGAATTACCTGAAGATCGGCATTTAAGGAATTGGTAGCAGATTTTCGAGAAGTTGAAGCTGATTTCTCAAAATGGAAAGTTGAATGCAATGTGCTATCATCAGAAAAACTATGGATAGGATTTCCAGTCAATGGAAGAAGGTCATTGATATACAAGAGGAAAAGAGTGGGGGAAAGAACTGAACCTTGGGGGACACCGGCATTAGTGGAGAAGTTAGAAGACAGAGAGCCATCTACCATCACCCTCAGTGAGCGATCAGAGAGAAAACTGGATAACCAATTACTAAAAACAGTTGGCAAACCATAAGATGGAAGCTTGTTTAGAAGACCTTTATGCCAAACACGATCAAAAGCCTTTGAGATGTCAAGAGCAACTACTTGTGTTTCACCGAACCTTTCCATTGAATTTGTCCATAAATGGGTAACATAAGCCAGAATATCTCCAGTGGATCGACACTGACGGAATCCATACTGGTGATCGTTGATCAGATGGAAGGTTTCTAGGTAGTTTAAGAGTTGGCGGTTAATTGATTTTTCCATTACTTTAGAAAGAGTAGAAGTAATTGCAATGGGACGATAATTGAATGGGAGGGATTTGTCACTCTTTTTAGGAACTGGCTGGATATGAGCAAATTTCCAAGCAGAAGGAAAAACACCTTTGGAATAAGAAAGTGAAAAAAGGCAGCAAAGAATAGGAGTAAGTACAAGAGCACAGGTTTTGAGAACAAGTGGAGAAATACCATCAGGACCTGGAGCTTTCTTAGCATCAAGATTCATCAAAATCCTTCTGATATCCTTTTGACCACAGGAGGCATTGAATGGAGCATGTTGGGAATGGTGGGAGGTGTTTTACCAAGATCATTAATACATGAGCTGGAAGAAAAATGGGATGCTAGCAGGTCAGCTTTATCCTTTGCTGAAGTGGCAACAGAACCATCTGGTTTGGACAGAGGTAGGAGCAAAGATGGGCAAAAGTTGCAGCCAATAGCTTTGGCAAGAAACCAGAATGCTCGGCTACCATTAGGGCAAGAAGCAAGTTTTCTACTCTTAGCCTGTTCAAACTCTAGTTTGGACTAATTAATAACTGCTTTACAATTGTTGTGAGCTTTGGTGTAGGCAGAAAATGAAACTGAAGAATTAGAAACAAGCCAATTACGATATGCAACATTCTTCTCTTGGACAGCCTTAGCACATTTATTGGAAAACGAAGGTTTAGATAAAGGACAAGATTTTAAAGTGGAGTGTGGGATAAGGGATTCCATTCCTGCAAGAATAATTTCACTGACATGATCTGAGCAAACATTGACATCAGAAGTTTTGAAACAGTAATCCGACCAAGGAAAAAAAGAAAAGAAAGTCTGGCAGGTCATCCCATTTTGCATTCTTGTAATGCCAAACAACATGAGATTGGGAATAGCCATGAGATAAAGGTTCCATTGGAGAAGAGAGAATCACCAAGTTGTGATCTGAAGTGCCTAAAGGACCTCTCATTTCGGCCGTGTACTTAGAAGGGTTGTTTGTGAGAAAAAGATCAAGCCTATTGGCTGTATGATTAGGATTGTTCGGTATTCTTTTAGGGAAATGAACAATCTGTGCAAGATCATTAGTAATTGCAAAAGCCTCAGCATCTCGACCAGCTGGGTCTGTGTGTGACTAGAAAATGGAAGCCAGCTGGAGTTGTGAACATTAAAATCTCCAAGGAAAATTGGACTGGAGAAAGTCAAGTTGCAAAGAGAGGAAGTCAAAGAGCTCCAAGTGATTAGTGGAGTTGGGAGAACGGTAGAGACAACAGATGAATTTGACACAATGAGGTAGAGAGATTTTAAGCCAGAGAAGATCAAAGAGAGGAGATTCCAAATTGCCAAGTCTCTGACAGGAAATATCAGAATGGAGATATGCACAAGTACCACCTTTGAGGCGAAAGGAATCATACAGCGAATAATTTGGGCATCTGAGATGAGCAGTAGTTGAATCAACCGATAACTGAGATTCTGTCAGAAAAAGTACATGGGGTTTGGCAGACTGCAAGTGGAAATGGACATCATTGAGATTAGAATTGAGACCACGTATATTTGTGAAATGAATTAGGAAGTCCTTGGGAGGTTTAGATCTTTTCGCAGATAAGCTCGCTCTATTAGTTTGACAATTCATGGTGTATTCAATAGTAAGAAAAAGTAGGTGGGACATGCTGTATGAAGTAATTAAATTTTTGGATATGGCGTACATATGGTAAGAATATACCCAGATCCTTGACATAATGTGGCCTCGACAATGCTCCCTGCATACACACTACTTGGACTCCCTCCAGTCACTATCTGGCAGAGTAGAGGTAGCAAAATTATACACTAGCTGATCCAGAAGCTTCCTAGAGAGTTACCAATAGGTTCAGTCTGGTGTACTAACTAGCGGCCGGCCTGCGAACACCGTTTTAGAGCTGTACCCTCAAAATATAAGGAATATTGGATCTCGCCACAACGTTCATCATAACCTCAAAAGTCAGCAATCATACTGCATGATGGAAGAGATAGGAAAGGGTTAAGCGGAACTTAACTCTACAGACTAAACATGGGTTCCACCACTTCAAGTCTCCAATAAGCAAAGTGGTGGTATTTCACCGGTTGATGAGAGTCATCTACCACCTAGTACTGCCTGGTAACATAGAGGGGCGGCGTTCCTCCATGTGGTGTGGGCGGCACACCTCGACCCCTGCTTACGTTGGTTCACACCTGGGTGGTCAACCACCATGTACTTGTGCATGGAGGTTATAACCAGGATTACTAACAGTCCCACCATCGTGAAGGTGCAAGCAGAGGATTTGGCTGTCACAGACCGTCCGGACTTTGCCGAAATTGGGTCCACTTGACTTGAGTGTCACCTGAATATCAATTCCATCAGCGTTTTAGACTCCCAGGTAGCAAGTACAGCTTGTCTGGCATATCTGAGAGATTGTCTGTGACAACCTCAAGGACCAATTTCCTAGATGATGATGAATTTTTTCAAGATTCATCATCATCTAAAAAAGATTCTTCATCATCTAAACAAAAATCTGTTTCTCAGTCCATCCGTGATGGAACTTACTTATGAATTGGGTTCATGTAACCTGAAAACAATTTTCAAGAATTTGTTCTTTTCTGTCTCCCCCTAAGCACATTTGTGTCTGCAGAACCCACAACTGCTTTGTCAAGTCTTTCATCCTTTTTATCCGTCATTCCTTGGAAGTTCTTTTATCGTTTCAATAGCCACTCCTGATGACTCCCACTATTTTAAGCTTCTAGTTTCCTTTTCCATTTCTAACATGTATTGCAGGTTCTTTCACACTAATTGAGTGCTTTCCTCGCATGTTTCCTTCCATCCTATTTCAAGTTATTGCTATTTTTGTCTTGTTTCTTGCTCATCATCCATTACATTGTATTTCATAACCAAATTATTATTCTGACTTACGTTTATGGTTCAATATTTTGGTAAAAATAAATAAATAAAGTATGCTATAATAATTTATTTTTTAAAAAGCATTATAATTCTGTTATTTTCAAGGCCTTTACTATTACTGTTCTGTTCCAATGCTATCTTATTTTCAACTTCTTCATCTTTATTTCTCCTTGTTCACCCTCCTTGTTTATCTAATTGCTTCCTTCAGCAGTATGATAGCTTCCTTCATGTTTGTTCCTGATTGTTGTTGTAGTAGGGTTTTTAGGAGCATTGACAACTAAGGCCATATTGCTCCGTGTATATTGTCTGTAAACTGAGTGTGTTGTGAGATCGATTATCTGCTTTGCTGGATGAAAACTCGAGTTTCTGGGAGAAAAACCATGCTATCCTCATCTGAGACCGACTAACTCAGCCACTTAAAAAAGGTTCATCTGCTTTGCTGGATGAAAACTCGAGTTTCTGGGAGAAAAACCATGCTACCCTCGTCTGAGACCGACTAACTCAGCCACTTAAAAAAGGCTCATCTGCTTTGCTGAATGAAAACTCGAGTTTCTGGGAGAAAAACCATGCTACTCTCGTCTGAGACCGACTAACTCAGCCACTTAAAAAAGTGAAAAAGGCTCACAAAAATTCCTCCTGTCATCGACATGACTCGAACCCAGGTCTTTCCCACACAGTGTGGGGAGGATGGCGATTTTATTAACTGTGCTACCCATGAGGGCAACACAACCACAAAACACTAAGTAGAACGAACAGTATTTGCGAAGAACGAAATAGACGATTTGGTTCTTCCGACGTGGTGTAGAATGGTCCCAATTTCTCTGAATGTCAGTGATTTATCATTTCTACAAGTAGGTCACTTGATTTCAAGCAGCAAACTATTTTTGTTGACCAGCTATATGTTCTAAACTCCTTTGTATGACAAAGTAAGAGAATTTACTGACAGGCTTACCTGTCAGAATGGAGATCAGAGAAATGGTCACATTTTTCTTTTGTCACTTAACAGTAGATGAATTGGGATCATTATGCTGCCAATGACATTCAGTTTGATCCATAGATCCAAATGAAACCTGGTTTGTTGAGTCTAATGTTGTTCCTTTTTGACCTAAAAGGATCACTTTTCCTTTCAGGTTTCCGGCCCCACCATGGGGAGACAGGAGCAGTGTAATCTAGTGACCAAGTCACTGAAGAAGTTAGTTTGTTAGTGAAAAAATTAATAAATATACTATGAAAAGAAAGGTGAATTTCTTTCCTGGGTTCTTAATCAAAATTTGTTGAGTACAGAACCACATACAATGAACTAAGGATAAGAAAGGCAGCAGAAATAAAACAGAACAAAATCACTGAGAAAGATCACTACATATCACTAAGAAAAATCACTTAGGCACTATCGCTTGGCACTCGGAGCCAGAGGCTAGTGTGGGAAAGAGTTCCAGTAGAGTAGTGAGATATCAGTAGAAACATATTTCAAAGTTTATAATTTTTAATTTATCATTCAATCTTAGTGAATGATAAATTAAATTTGACTTCGGAGACTTCATAAAAGGGAACGTGGAGGAATCAATCATAAGCCCATTATTTACAATAGTTGCACATCTGAACACTGGGATTTTCTGAAAAAGCAAAGGAAAGCAGTCTCAAAAAAGTTTGAGAAGTTTTTTTCTTTTTCAATAAATTGAGTTTCTACACCCAAGAAAAAGGGACAAAAATGAGATCCAAAAGTGGTTTCTAAGTCAATTATATATCAGGCAATGAAGAATGATAAGTGTCCAATTTATCAATTCCACCTTGTGCCACAAGAGCTAAAATTGGAATTGACAAGGCCAAACTGAGGGCATTTAGGGAACTGTGACAATTCAAAAGGTATGCAGTAAACAGACTTGGCATTAACCAGATTTGTTACTCTGTGTTGAAGAAATAGATAGATATGAAAGATCTCTTATTACATCTTCATTTGAAACTTGCATGCATCCTTGTTAACTACGTGTTTACAAATTCATTCCAATGTAATATTTTCTTTTTTAATGCCTACATCTAAAATGGTGCTAATTACTAAAAATTCTATTTGAATACTGTTTCTAAATCTATAACAAAGTAGACTTACAAAATGAAGGTCCTGAAGTAGGGCTGCAATACATTATTCTGCAGTTCAGTGTCACACAAAAAAAAATCATAGTTATTTGCAAGGTTATCAGTTCAGTATCAGTAGTAGCAGCAGCAGCACAAGAAAAAATAAATAAATAAATACTATTCGCTGCATCATCATCATCTCCAATGACATTGTTCAGCATGACTTTTAAACATAATTTCGAAAATTATTCTTAAAATTTCACACCACTTCACAATTTCTATATATACTGGTTTTTGTGCTCACCCATAATACATATATCTTAATACAATTTATGAATGCAGTTACGTAAACAAATACAACTAATCTGTTGTATTTGTTTACATGTTCTCATAAATGGCAGTAACATTTGTGAGGGTGAACATGTTCAACCTTGTCTGTCTGCCTCCTAGGTACTTTGCATCTGTTTTTACTGACTAAAGACCCTTCGTGCTAAGAATTGGTGCAATTGAAGCGGAGCCATATGAAATTACTGATATTGTAATTACAGATGACTGTTTATTAGAAAAACTTTTGGGCATAAAGGCAAGTAAGGCTCCTGGAATTTCTGGCATATGCCCAGTAGTTTTTAGGGATAGCGCAAGGGAATTGAACCAGTGAGGTTAATTATGAAGGCATCTTTGGACTCAGGGGATATTCCTTTGGATTGGAGAAATTACAGTATGGAGACTTCATCAGAAAAAAGACTGAGGTTCGTGAAAGGGTTCATAAATAGGCAACTTGAATGGCGAGATCTGCAGAAAGATTATCATATGAGGAAAGATTCCAATTATATTGGATACAGAGCTTGGCAACCAGACACCTCACACAACATTAAGCTTTACAAGGCTCTAAGAGGGATTAGTAAAATGAATGAAGATGGAATTCCCCTGTTTAAAAGAATTCCAGAATTAGGGGTCATAAATTTAAATTACAGGAGTTGAGGTTTGGATTAGATTGTAGGAAGTTTTCTTTTAGCCAGCAAGCCATTGTTTGCTGGAACAAGTTGCCCTCACAAATAGTTCAGGCTGAAAGTTTGAATAAATTCAAAGGTCAACTAGATGGTTGGTTACCTGTGTGAGGAGGGAAACATAGTTTGTATTTTATCTACTTTTTTTTGTCTTTTTTTCCCCGTGCAGCAAACGTTTCTGGCTTCCTTGCACTATATAGCAAATACTATTACTACTATTACTATTAACAGCAAATGGTTGGCTATCCTGCTTTCTCTTATTCTTTTTAATAAATATTTCTTTGTAGATGTAACATTTATTAAAACTATGCCCAGCTAGCATACAGTGGCGCTGGTGGCACCACCTGTATGCTAGCTAAATTAGTGCGCTCTTAAAAATTAATAAATAAAGAAGGTTTTCGGGAGTGTTCTCAAAAAGAAGTTATATTTTAGATAAAATAAGTGTGGGTGAGTGATAGGTTAAGATTTGGGACCTAAACGTGGTTTTATTTTTCGGACTAAACTTTTTAAAATGGTTATCATTATTATGTTCGGACATAGGAAATTTCAAGGTCATTAAATTTTTAAGGAACTATAATCAGTTACTGGGAATTCTTAGTAGAATAGTTGTGCTACATGATAGCTTTGATGTAGAAGTTTTCAGGATACCAAATTGTATTTAAAAATACTCACGTTTTGCTGAGTTATACATTATTGGTATTTTCAAGGTCACAGTAATTTTACCAAGTCAGCCATTTGGATGTTTCCAGGAGATAAAACTACAGCAATGCCACCTGCTTGGTTAGTGGTGACTAGAAATTCGGCATAAATTGCGTAAAATTATGATATCACGAGGCAGCTTCATCACTGAATAAGAGCTACTCCATTTATATGGCTGCGGCAGGTTTAGTAGTTTAATTTGTTAAACTACTAAAGCACCGAAAGATATATGCTCCCAGAAGGGCCTCCCATGGCGGAAAGGTTTCAGTGGAGACGTCAGACGAAACCCGTTTCAAAAGGTCCACACACGACCTTTTCAACTAAATTGTGATCCAAGAAAGCAACGGGAAACTACTTGGATTATCCTTCCCTTGAAAACTTCAATGATAGCAAGCAAAATAAACCACGGCCCCGAGTCTCGGCGTCCCTTGAATGGGACAGGGGTGCTAAGAATCTCCGAGCTTGCGTCGAAGAATTTTCTGAAACTAGCTACATGGAATGTTAGAAGCCTACTACAACCAGGAAAACTAGCCAATGCTTTACAAGAAATGGAACGCATTAACATCAACATACTTGGGCTAAGTGAAACCAAATGGCCTGGAACAAAGAAGTTTATATCAAACGACCACCACGTCTTCTGTTCCGGAGGAGAAGAGAACACCAAGCAGACATACGGCGTTGCTTTTGTTGTCCACAAACAACTGGCCAACGAAGTCACCAGTTTCACCCCAATATCGGAACGAATCGCACTACTACAGCTAGCAGGCAACAAGATCAACCTGAATGTGCTCCAGGTCTACGCACCAACAGCGGAAAAAGACGATCAAGAAATTGAATTGTTCTACGACAAGCTAAGCAACACTTGAAAGTCGCTGAAGAAGCACGACATTACGGTAATCCTCGGTGACTTTAATGCCAAAATCGGTCAAGGAAAGCTACAAAACATAGTCGAAGAACATGGCTTGGGGACACGGAATGAACGAGGCGACAGACTCGTCCAGTTCTGCCAAGAAGACAAATTTAGCATTGCCAACACTTGGTTCAAACTACCACCTCGACGACTATACACCTGGACCTCACCACAAGACTCTGACAACAATATCGTCGGGAACCAAATTGACTACATCTTAATCAACATCAGATATAAGTCAAGTGTCCTCAAGGCAAAAACTTACCCCGGAGCTGACATATCATCAGACCATAACCCAGTAATAGCAACACTACGTCTCAAATTACGAGCAGTCAAACGCACAAGCACAACAAAAAGAATCGACCTGGAGAAACTGAAAAACACCGCCAACAGGCGACAAGTACAGCTTCATCTCAACACCACAATCCGATCGATCGAAGCAGTAACAACAGACGTGCAAGCATTCAGGCGTTCACTCAAACAGTGCATCAATGAAACAGCAGAAACCCTGCTAGGACATCAGGCGTCGAAAAAGAAACAACGGTGGATGACCCAGCACATACTAGACCTAATGGATGAACGGAGAATATTCAAAAGCAACAACAACCGGGAAAAATACAAAGAAATACAACAAAAGATCAAACAGGAAATCCGGAAGGCGAAGGAAAAATGGATGGAAGATCAGTGTGCAGAAATCGAAGACCTAATCAAGAAAAATGACAACTATAACCTGCACAAGAAGCTTAAAGACGCTGAAAACATCTACAAACCGGCTCCTATCCCAAGTTTATATACGGACAACAATCAACCTATACTCAGCAAACAAGCCAAACTCGACACCTGGAAGAGCTATACAAAGGGTACTAGGAAAGTTTTGAAATACTTTGTTTGTTTTGTTTTGTTTATTTAATTTTTTCAACGTTTTGTTTATTTAATTAAAATGGAAAAATGGAAATTTATGGAAAAAATGGAAATTATTTAATTAATGGAAAGTTTTGTTTATTTAATTTTTTCAACGTAATTTCCTCTACATTCAATACACCTCTCCATCCTCCGAAACCAATCTTTATACCAGTTCTGCCAAGTTTCACTAGGGAGTAAAGCACACTAGTTGTCCCAAGCCCGTAGAAGGTCCTCATCACTGGAAAACTGCCTCCCTTTTAGCTTCATTTTCACATGCGGGAACAGTGCAAAGTCGCAGGGAGCAAGGTCTGGACTGTAGGGAGGGTGCGCGAGAAGTTTCAGTCCTGTCGTGGTCAAATATTCGGTGCAGGCTTTGGCGCGGTGAGCTGGAGCATTATCGTGATGGAGGTACCAGGTGTCCATTCTTGACTTTGGCCGCAGGTTCTTCATAGATCCAATGACTTTAGACAGGCATTGTTCAGTATACCACTTAGCTGTGACTGTCTTCTGCGTGTTCAAAACGACACGTTCCACAATTCCACTCGATTTGAAAAATACAGCTATCATTTTCTTCTTTACAGATCGGGATTTTCTGACAATTAACGGTGTGTCGTCATCATCAAAGACCCAAACTTTGTTTTGAGCCTTGGTCGGCAGCTCGTAATAGTACAGCCAAGTCTCATCACCTGTCACGATGTTGTTCACATACCGAGATTGTCCCTTATCAAACTTTTTTAACATCTACCAGCACCAAGTCACACGTCGTGTCATCTGCTCTTCAGTCAGTTGATGCGGCACCCAGAGAGAACAAAGTTTCTTCACGTGCAAATGATCTTGCAGGATCGAACGAATTGCTGGTGCATTTAGGCCCAAAGTATCCTCTATCTGTTGGTAGGTCACTCGCCTGTTTTCATCAAGCATTTTCCTCACAGCAGTAATGTTTTCCTCAGTAACTGACGTTCGTGGCCTTCCCGGCCTCTCAGAATCCTCCAGAGTGAAATTTCCCCTTTGGAATTCTCTATACCACCTGAATATCATTGTACGATGTGGACAATCATCATCTAGTGCAAGAGTCATTTCTTCTAAGCACTGGTCTATGGTTAAACCACGCACGAAATTATACCGCAAAACTGTCCTTATCTCATTTCGTGACCACGATGCCATTGCAAGCACTTTACACTCTCACTACTAATGAATGACTGAGCCCATCGACTTGGCGCAGCGGCTACTATGCACGTATGAACATGTCTCAACGTGCAGCAACAAGCAGCTTCCTGTGATTCATTGTTGCGTCATATTGAAAAACTTTCCTAGTACCCTTTGTATATACAATCTGTTCGACACCAACAGAAAACCGGCAGAAACGCAACAACAAACACAGGAAGACAATCTCCACATATTAACATCTGAAGTGGAACATGCCATCCGAATAACAAAGCCAGGTAAGGCCTGTGGACCTGATCAGATTCATGTGGAACTGCTGAAACAGCTAGACTACAGCAACATCCAACAACAAAATGGTTCAATCAAATCTACAACAACAATGACATTCCATCCGAATGGCTCCAATCCATCTTTGTGGCCCTACCAAAAAAGGCTACCAGCCGGAAATGCGAAGACTTCAGGCTGATCAGTCTAATGAGCCAGGTGCTAAAAGTCTTCCTCAAGGTGATTCAGCAAAGGATAAGATGTAAGTGCGAAAGTGCACTAGGAAACACACAGTTCGGATTCTGCAGGGGACTAGGCACCAGAGAAGCAATTTTCTGTTTACAAATATTGCTACAAAGGTGCTATGAACATCAAAAAGACGTGTATATATGTTTTATTGACTACGAGAAAGCCTTCGATTCAGTAGACCACGACCGCCTAATTGACCGACTGAGAAAACTTGGGCTTGAAAACAATGATATCAACTTTATTACAACTCTCTACTGGAATCAAACAGCCCGGCTTTGCTATGACAACGACCTGACAGACCCAATTCCAATAAAAAAAAGGCGTCCGGCAAGGCTGTCCATTATCTCCCATTCTTTTTAACATCGGCAAACACTGGCTGACAAGAACATCGGCATAAAAGTTAACGGACACTACATCAATAACGTAAGATATGCTGATGACACAGCACTAATAGCGGATTCAGAACAAGATTTACAGACCATCTTGAACGAAGTGGACATAGAAAGCCAAGCATGGGGGCTACGAATTAACAAAAAGAAAACAAAGGTGATGAAGGTCAGCAGGACTGCAAGCAAAATCACGATCAAACTAAACAACGAAAAATTAGAGCAAATACACCGCTTCAAGTATCTCGGAGTACTCATTGATGACCAGCTGAACCATGAGGCCGAAATCAAAAGCAGAATTGAACAAGCCAGGCAGGCATTCACCAAATGGAGAACCCTCCTCACCGACAGAAGCTTGAACATCATGCTCAAATTACGCACATTGAAATGTTACATCTGGCCAATACTGCTCTACGGTGTAGAAACCTGGACTCTAACATCAGCCACTACAAAAAAGCTCCAGGCCTTCGAAATGTGGCTCTACCGAAGAATGCTGAAAATTCCGTGGCCAGCCAAGATAACCAACGCACAGGTCCTGCAGGACATGCACACGGAACGGGACCTGCACAAAACCATCATCAGCAGGAAATGCAAATACCTAGGTCACATCGCTAGGAACCAACAAAAATATCACCTACTACCACTCATACTGGAGGGAAAGATCGAAGGCAAGAAACGCCCAGGCAGACCGAAAATGGCATGGCTAGATAACATCAACACCTGGCTTCACATGACAACAGCACAAATTCTACACGCAGCGCTAGACAGAGAACAATATCAAAACGAAGTCGCAAACGCCATTCGGCAGCATTAAAGAAGAAGAAGATGCCCAGATTGCATAGCAATTCCAGATCCTACCACAGTAGTCATAATGACTTAACTTTACATTTTTCCTGTGGATATAAGCTTATTACGCACTTGCCATTACATTACCTGTCATGGTTCACCAATCAATTACATTACCCGTCACGGTTCACCAATATTTCACCAATTATAAACTAGTTTTAAGTCTGTACGGGTGAAGTTTTTATGACTCCAGCTAATAGAGAAGTTTTTCTTAAATGTTTGCTGTTTTATGGACTTATATTGCCTTATTAATTTATTTTATAGAAGTAGCTTTATATTTGTAGTTCTGATACTTAGTTTATTTTGAAATTAGATCAGTGGTTGCCAAAGTGGTAGATATCGACCCCCAGAGGTCGAAAGAAAAATATAAGACATCATTGTACAGGTAATATTTAATTCGGTTAACTTGGATTACCTCCATCCTGAATGACAATGCAATTAAGAGTGAATCGTGGGAACAGTGACATGAATAGGACCTGTAAGATGGAGCAAGGTCATGAAAATAGTTAAGGAGGCCAATCAAGTAAGCAAAATGATGTATTTACCAATAAACGGATGTCGGTGGTTCCCTCGGGAGCGAGATTGCAACACATGCGCGGTTGCTTATTTACTTATACTTGCACATATTCAATCCCAGTCTCATTTTTGCGCATCGACATACAAGTGATTGTTAATGTTCTAAAATTCATCAAGATACAATACATAATTCAGTCGTTATTCATTCATGAACTAAACTTCTCTATGTTGAAGAGTTGAGCAGGGCTGGTAGTTTTGTACATCCTATAGAAATACGTGATGTAGGTATGTTATTTAGACTTATTACTTTTGCTTACTGGCTTCAATTTTAATTATTTTGTTACAACCCCAATAACCACAATGGCATCTTCAGATTCTAAAAAGAAATGCAGACAATATTCGTTAGAATATTTGAAACTTGAGTTTATTGTTTCATTAACAAACGAAATGAGGCATATGTGTCTTCTTTGTGAAAAAAAAACTTTTAGTAAAGATGCAATGAAACCAGCAAAAATGAAAGATCATCTTCAAAGACTCCATCCTGATAAGAAAGATAAAGATCTTGACTTTTTTAAAGAACTGAAAGAAAAATACACACATCCACCAACTATAAAATCATTTATGAAATTACCTGCCGAAGCTGACAATACACAAGGATAAACAGCCTCCTACAATATTTCTATTAATATAGCAAAAAAAGGAAAACCATATCAATTGCAGAGGACATTGTTATACCCGCAAACAAAGAAGTAATTGAAACCATAACGAAAAAAGATTCTGGCAATGTTTTAAAATGCTTACCAGTGAGTGTGAATACCGTGAAAAGGCATATTGGTGAAATGGCTGAAGATGTAGAAAAAACTGTAGTATCAGAACTCAAAAATAGTAAGTTCTCCATCCAACTTGATGAATCTACATTCGATAGTTCTTCTATTCTTATGGCTTACGTAAGACATTACTGTAAAACCAAACATAAAATTATTGATGAATTTTTATTTGCAAACTAAAAAGCTAGCTGCTTGCTTGGGAGGATACAAGAACTAATAGATTAACATTAGCCACTGGCAGAGGTGAAAGTGATTCATCCACTGCTTCTATTGGAATGAGCAGCAGCCTGGAAAACAAGATGCAGGATATTTCAGAGACTGCTGGGAGTCATTGCAGTACAGGTAAACACATGGGTTGTGTTAGGGTAGCTAAGAATAGGAACAGGTGCATGTATACTTGCATGTACACCAATGCTAGGAGTTTGGTAAGTAAATTTGATGAATTTGAGGTATTGCTCAAAACATCAAAGGCAGATATTGTTGGATATCAGAGACGTGGTGTCACACAGATATAAGGAATGCAGAATTGGAATTTGGGGAGTACAATGTGTACAGAAAGGATAGACAGGATAGGAAGGGAGGAGGGGGTTATGCTATTAGTTAAGAAACACATAAAATCCAAGGAAGTGATGCCAGTCGACATCACTGGACAGTGCAGTGTCGAGTCAGTTTGGTGTGACATAAGCATTGGGAGATCAAAATTGAGAGTAGGAGTGTGCTATAGGCCTAATGACTCTGATGAGTATAATAAGAAACTGTACAGGGAAATAGAGTGGGCCAGTAAATCAGAGAGTCTTATAATGGGGGATTTTAATTTCACAGATATTGACTGGAATTTGTGGGTTGGTCACTCACACACTAGCAAGGCTTTTGTGGATTTACTAGATCATTGTTTTCTACATCAGCATGTTCGGGAGGCAACTAGAGGGAGTAATACTCTTGCTCTGATTATCAGTAGTGATTCTTCATGCATTAAGAATCTGCAAATAAAGTAACCACTAGGTGCCAGTGATCACAGTGTGCTGAAGTGGGATTTACTCAAAGAGATAACTACCATCAGGGGTAAAGGGAAGAGATTTTGCTTTCATAATGGCGACTACGATGGTCTGTGACAGTATTTAAATGCTATACAGTGAGACCAACTGATGATGATACCAATATCAAATTCAAAATGGGAAGCATTCAAAGAACTTATCTTGGAAGCTACTAGGTGTTACATACCAACTAAGAAATATTGTTCAAGGTTTAGGCCTAAATGGATGTCAGATGAACTAATGAGACATATGGCAGAGAAGAAAAATGCATGGGATACACACAAATTAACACGTGACACAGAAGCCTATGATAGATACAAGTTGATCTGTAACCAAGTTACAAAGAAGGTTAGGCAGGAGAAAGGCAGATTACGAGAAATCTTTGGCAAAGGATGCAAAGAAAAACAGCAAAGAGTTCTTTACTTATGTAAACTCTAGAAGGAAGGGGATGAATCAGATTAGTCCACTTCATATCGATAATTCAACTCGGGATGATCCTGCTCAGGTAGCTAACAAATTAAATGAATATTTTGCATCGACATTAAAACATGAGGAGTTATTCAGTGATGGGAATTCCAGAGGTGTATTCAACTCTGACATTAAGCTAGATAATCTTGTAATAACTGAAAGTAAAGTGGAGGAGAAATTGTTGAAGATAAACACAAGAAAGGCACCTGGGGTGGATTGGATCTATCCAGATATATTAAAGGAGGCAGCAAAGGAAGTAAGCAAACCCTTAGCCATAATTATGAGAGCTTCCTTGGACTCCGGGGAGGTACCCATAGACTGGAGTTGTGCAAATTGACCCCAATTCACAAAGGAGGATCAAAGGCTAACACAAGTAATTATAGACCTGTGAGTTTAACTTCTGTTCCAGGAAAATTAATGGAGACACTGGTTAAAGAAGCACTGCAGGATCATCTAGACAAGACTTCAGTTATAGCTCGGACACAGCATGGTTTTGTTAAGGGAAAGTCTTGCCTGACCAATTTGATTGGATTCTATGATGCAGTCACCAAAGAACTGGATGCAGGAAATAACTTTGATATTATATATTTGGATCTTAGAAAGGATTTTGATACTGTTGCACATGGAAGACTGCTGCACACATTGGAGCAGTGTGGCATTGGAGGCAAATTGCTGCTATGGATAAAGTGGGAGAAGACAGAGTGGTAATCAATGGACACTGCTCATCGTGGACTAATGTTATTAGTGGAGCCCCTCAGGGTTCAGTGTTGGGTCCATTATTGTTTTCTGTATTTATAAATGATATTGATGATGGTATATCAAGCTTAATGTCCAAGTTTGCAGATGATCTGCAACAAAGGTTGGCAGGGTTGTTAAGGACACTACTGAAACTATGCTGCCGCAACAGGATCTGGAAAGGTTGAGCAGATGGGCTGAGAGATGGCGAATGAAGTTTAACATTGACAAATGTAAAGTACTACATATGGCAAACAGCAACCCCAGAGCAACCTATAAACTCTGTGGTACTACACTGACAGTGGTAGAGAATGAAAAGGACCTGGGGGTAATTGTGCAGGCCAATATGAAGTTCTCTGAGCAGTGCAGACGGGCTGCAAGAGTAGCTTGGTGTCTTGTCAAGGATATACAGGAATATTTCTAGCAGGGATAAGGAGGTGATTATTCCCTTGTATAAGGCAATAGTCAGGCCACACCTTGGGTACTGTACAGGTCTGTAGGCCTCATTTCAAGAAGGATGTAGAGCTGCTGGAACGAGTACAGAGAAGGGCAACAAGATTAGTGAAAGGAACAAAGGGGTGCTCTTATGAAGAAAGGCTTAAGTTTTGCAAATTACAGTGTCTGGAGTCTAGGCACCAGCGAGGTAATCTGATAGAGGTGTGCAAAGTCTTGAATGGTTTGAGCATGCTCGATGCTGATGGGATTCTTCCTCTTGCTCAGAATAATCACCTGAGAGGGCATAAATTCAGATTGAGGAAAGACAGATGTGTGGAAATTTGCCTTTAGCCAGCGGGTAGTTGGCTGGTGGAACAGACTTCCATCCCTTGTTGTGGAAGTTGATAGCCTAAATAAATTTATGGCTCAGCTGGACAGGTATTTCGAACGAACGGAGGGGTGAAATGGAAGTGTTTTTTTTTTTTTTTGGCTGATTCTGCATAAGCTCGCTTTTTTGCATCGTATGCCTCTACTAATGCTAATGCTAAAAAATATCTTGAAAGTGATGGAATGGGGTTGACAATTTTTCAGCGATTGGAGGAATATGTAGGTAGATTTACCGTTCGTAAGTATGATATTCCATTTACTAATACAACGGCCGTAGCCACAGATGGCGCACCTGCAATGGTGGGCCGTTATCAAGGTTTCGCTGCCTTTCTGAAAGAAAAAGTTCAAAGTGTATGTACTATTCACTGTGTGTTGCACCATAACCATTTGGTGGCAAAAACTCTCAGTGACGAACTGTATGATACTCTAAGAGTGTGTATTAAATATATTAATCAAATTAGAGCTCATCCTCTTAAATCGCGATTGTTTGCCAAACTTTGTGAAAAAAAATGATGAAGTATCAAACCAATTACTCTTGCATACTGAATTAAGATGGTTGTCTAGAGGTGCAAGTCTACAAAGATTTGTTGAGTTGTTCGATTCAACCCTAGAGTTTCTTACAGATGTTAATTTGTTTTTGAGTGATGAACTGAAGAGAAATAAGAGACATTTTCTACTTTTTTTTTTTTTTTATGTGAACCCCAAACACGAGAGGTATTAGAACCTATAGTACTTGGTACCATGCTTGGGTTACTTGGCAGACTTATTTTTAAAATTTAATGATGTACAGACCCGTCTACAAGGTAAAGATGTCACAATTATTCAAGCTCGGACAATTCTTTTAGGCTTCCAAGCTAAATAAGCCTTATTTAAATCATCATTGTTACGAAAAGATTTTCAGTACTTTTTGAATCTATGGCAATTGGAAGTAAAAGATGAAGACTTAGAAATATACACAAAACATCTTCAAAATTTGAGCGATGATTTTAAATTGTGCTTTGCAGATTTTGAAAACATGCATTCCAGATTGGATTATCACGGCATTTTCTGCAGATATTGAAAATATCGAATGTAACTTACAAGATGAACTTATTGAATTGTCAGTTGATCTTGAAGATAAGACGCTTTTTGAAAATAGGACTTTAAGTTACTTTTGGACGAATATAAATGTTGTAGAAAAATATCCAAAACTTTCTGAAGTGGTACTTCCCTTTTTGCTTGTATTTCCAAGCTCGTACATGGTTGAAGCTGGTTTCAGCCATGTTAATTCCATTTTAACAAAATAAAGAAATAAGCTAGATACAGAATTCTGTGGCAATTTAGGGCTGAAACTTACTAATTTTGAACCCAACATTGCTAATCACGAAGCACACCTTTCACATTGACAACGTTAGTAAATTGTATACTAAGTTAATAAAGGTATTATTTTCATAAGTAATGTAATGTTAAGAAGGACATCAAAAACAAAACGTATCCCTTTGACGTTAAACTAATATAATAATATATACTATATTATACATACAATAAACACTAACTATAAAATAAACAATTTAAAAACTCACATAAGCATTTTTTTTTGCTTGTCCTATTATAATTATGTAATAGTAAAATAGAGGGGATCGATAATAAAAAGTCAAACTCTTGAAGGGGTCAACAGTCAAAGAAGTTTGGCGACCCCTGACTTAGATAGAGATTTTGTAGGTTATCACTTAGTATCGGTAAAGGTATCCATGTGTTTGACAAGATTTTGCAGCTCCAGCGAACACTAAGTTTTTAATTATATTTAGCCGTTTTATTGACTTAATTGTTATATTAAATTATATTTTATAAGTATTTATAGTCCTAGTCAAGCTACTTGGTTTATTTTGAATTTAGACAGTGATTTTGAAAGTTAATACTTAGTGTCCATAGATTTACCGTTCGTAACTTGCTTCCATTGTTAAACGATACGTATATCCAGAAATAGATAGCATAAGGTTTAATGTAAAACTAGATAGCAAAACATGTAGCACTGTATTAAAAATCTGTTAGCTTAGCATAGTATAGTATTATCAATTAATCGTAAAATTTATTAATCTTATTAAATTTCATTGTCAATTAAATTGTACTTAAATGGACTCGTAAACCCAGACTAGAGCAGCAAAGCAATGCTCACAGATTAGCCAAGTGCTGTGGCTCAGGGGAGAAACGAAGGAGGCGATTTACCAATGCATCAAAGTCTGAAAAAATGCACAAAATTTGAAATGTTTGCAGACCTGGCAACACAGCATAAATCTCCAAGGAAGAATGCGCTAGTCCCACGGGAACTAGTTATTGTTGGTAACTCTATTATCACGGAGATGAAGAATATATTATGCAAAAAAGGATAGGTGGAACAGGAGAAGGAGCAAGCTAGCAGTATTTTCGGACACGCCTAACACTACCTCAGTTGCATCAGCAAATATTCTTGCACCCTTTCTATTTAAGTGTATCCCATCCCTGTAGAAGCAGTTTCTCCTGTTAGCAAGCACAACAGACCACGCTGAAAAAAATTCTACCCCATGAGCCTTGCATAATCTCTCCAGGGCCAAATTGATTGACAAGGCTCTCATTATATACTCCCTCTTATTGTGTCTAGTCAGAATTGCAGACACTTTCAAATTCAACCCTAGTTCGTGACTTTTTTTCAGCACTGACCTGTACTTTTTAATTAAATTTGCAGATCTCTTACCCTTAAGGTCATTAGTGGCAATGTTTACAACAATATCACCTTTTGTGCCCTTAAAAGATTATATCTGCTCTACAACATCAACCTTTGCCCCTTAGATTTTATGTGTTTCTTAAATAACAGCATAACCCCTCCTCCCTTCCTACCCTGTCTATCCTTTCTGTTCACATTGTACTCCCCAAATTCCAATTCTGCACTGCTTATATCATGTCTCTGATATCCCAATAATATCTGCCTTTGATGCCTTAATCAGCACTTCAAATTCATTAAATTTATTTACCATACTTCTACCATTGGTGTACATGCACCTGTTCTTACTCTTAGTTACCCTAGCACAACCCATGTATTTACTTGTTCTATGATGACTCCCAGCAGCTCTTGAAATCCCCAGGAACAGAGGGGGGGAAGTAATACTCTTGATCTGACTATCGGCCGTGATAACTTGTGCATTAGGAATTTGCAGGTAAAGAAGCCACAAGATGACAGTCATCACAGTCTACTGATGTGGGATTTACTTAAAGATGTAGCTACAGTTAAGGGTAAAGGGAAGAGTTTTTGTTTTCAAAAAGGTGACTACAGTGGTCTCAGGCAGTTTTTGAATTCCATACAGTAGGATCAACTGATGACGTCAAAAACAGTGAATTTTAAATGAGAGGCTTCAGGGAATTAATCTTGGAAGCTGCTAGGCTTTTCATACCAACTACGAAATACTGTTCAAGATTTAGACCTAAATGGATGTCAGACAAACTAATGAGGCTTGTGGCAGAGAATAAAAATGTGTGGGATGCATATAAATTATGCAGGTGACACAGAAGCCTATGGCAGATATAAGCTAGTCTGTAATCAAGTAACAAAGGAGGTTAGGCAAGTGAAGGCCGATTACGAGAAATATTTGGCAAAGTATACAAAAAAAAAAAAACAACCACAAAGATTTCTTTACTTATGTAAACTCTAGAAGGAAGGGGATGAACTAGATTGGTCCACCTGACATTGGTGGTTCGATTGTCGATGATCCTGCTCATATAGCTGACAAACTGAATGAGTATTTTGCATCTACATTCACACGTGAGGAATTCTGTAAAGAAGAGGAGGACAGAAGTTTACTAAACTCTAACAGGGAGCTAAATGATTTTGTAATAACGGAGAGCAAAGTGGAGGAGAAATTGTTGAAGTTAAACATAAAAAAGACACCTGGGGCAGATGGAATCTGTCCAATTATATTGAAGGAGGCAGAGTGGGAAGTAAGCAAACCTTCAGCCATAATTTTGAGAGCATCCTTAGATTCAGGGGAGGTCCCCGTGGACTGGAGATGTGCAAATCTATCCCCAATTCACAAAGGGAGTTCAAAGGGTAACGGAAATAATTATAGACCTGTTAGTTTAACTTTTATTCCAGGGAAAATAATGGAGTCACTGATTAAAGAAGTGATGCAGGATCATCTAGACAAGACTGCTGTAATGTCTGAATAAAGCATAGAACTTTATTCAGATACAGCATAGGGTGGTTAAGGGGAAGTGTTGTCTGACCAATTTGATTGGATACTATAATGTGGTCACAAAGGAACTGGATGCAAAAAATAATTTTGATATCATATACTTGAATTTCAGGAAAGCTTTTAATACTGTTGCACACGAAAGACTGCTGAACAAACTGGAGTGGTAAAATGGCAGTAAGGGCAAGTTGCTGCAATGGAGAAAGGGATGGTTAAGTGGGAGACAGCAGAGAGTGGCAATAAATGGACACTGCTCCTCTACATGGTCTAATGTTATTAGTGGAGTCCCTCAGGATTCAGCGCATTGTTGTTGTGTGTATTTATTAATGACATGAATGAAGGTATATCAGGCTTAATGTCCAAGTTTTCAGATGATACAAAGGTTGGCAGGGTTGTTAATGATGGTAAAGACTGTATGCTACTGCAACAGGATCTAGAAAAGTTAGGTAGATGGTCTGAGAAGGGGCAACTTAAGTTTAATATTGACAAATGCAAAGTACTGCATATGGGTAGCAGTAACCCAAGAGAAACTTATCAACTGTGTAGTACTACACTCAGAAAGGTGGAGAATGAAAAAGACCTGGGGGTAATTGTGCAGTCGGATATGAAATTCTCTGAGCAGTGCAGATGGGCTGCCAGAGCAGGTTATGGAGTTTTGTCAATGATATATATATAGGAATTTTGCTAGCAGAGACAAGATGGTGATTATACCTTTGTATAAGGCAATGGTAGGCCACACCTTGAGTACTGTGTACAGGTCTGGAGGCCTCATGTTAGGAAGGATGTAGAGTTGCTAGAATTAGTACAGAGAAGGGCAACGAGATTAGTGAGAGGAACAAAGGGGTTCTTTCTCTTACCAGAAGAGGCTTAAATACGTTAAGTTGCAGCACCTAGAGACCAGGCACCTGCGAGGTGATCTGATTGATGTGTACAAGGCCTTGAATGGTTTGAGCAGGTGCAATGCTGATGGGATACATCCACTTGCTGAGATTAAGAACATGAGGGGACATATATTCAAATTGAGGAAAGACAGTTGTAGAATAGATGTGCAGAAGTTTGCCTTTAGCCAGCAGGTAGTTTGCTTGCTGGAACAGACTTCCATCTGTTGCTGTGGAAGTTGATAGCTTAAATAAATTTAAGCCTGAATTAGACAAATGTCTGGAGTGACCGGATGGGTGGACTGCTCTATAAGCTTCCTTTCTTGCATCATATATGCCTCAACTAATGCTAATGCTAAATATTCTGAAATCAAAATCCAGACTCAATAGCTCCGGTTCCCACTAATATGTAATGTACTGTTCACTTGTTTTGCATGAATCACTGTATACGTGTGAAATGTTACAAAAATAATCACTTAAGTCTCTTATAGTAATAACAAAATTTTATACAAAGGGGCAATAGAACTTTATTTAGACCTAATCAATCAAGCTAAGGGGTTCCTATACACATAATTATTTGAAAATAATTGAGCTGGCAGAAGACAAGTGGCCATTCAACCATTATATTTATTCTGCCTTAGTCTCCAAATTGGTAACACATTCACTATATAAAATAAAAACCAAGATGGCCACTGTAATACTAGCCTATGAAATCAAAGGTCCAGATGTGGCTGTCCACTAGCTGAGGTAAATGCTCGGTGTTTGTTGTTGGAGTGCAGTTTAATGGTGCAAGGGCTACTATGGCCAAATTACACCTGTTACTTTGGAGTGCTGATCAATATATAAAAGGATATAGTTCTAGACGTAACTGTATACCTTGTTCATTTTTAGGTAATTAAATAGTTCTGATAAATTGGCATCATCTCCAAGTATATGGATTAGTTGCAGAGGTTTTTGTAAGTCAAGCAGTGAGCTGAAGCATGCAAATCTAGCTGAATGGTAACGTGTGCACTCTATCAGAATATGCTTAACAGTGAGAAGAGAATTGCAGTGCAAAGCAAAGGGGATCTTTCCCTACCAGTAAAAAGAGGTGTGTTAGATGCGTATGGCCAAGTCATGCTTGTTTAATCGGAAACTGGATCTCCACAGCTGTGAATTTTGTTTTATTTCAAGAAACTTGTTGCCTGTCTGGATATGGCACATTTCAGACTACATCTCAGTACATGTCCGTCTTATGGTATGTCCCAGTTCCTATCAGAATTAGGAACTGGGACAGAATCGAAAAAAGCAGGGTGCTTTGCAGCTTTGTCTGCACACCCATTTCCTGGAATTCCAATGTGGCTGGGTATCAAGCAAAACTTGACAGTCAACTTATTTTCATCGGGTTGACATAACCAAGATCTGATTTGTTTGAGAAGTAGATGTGAGTTTTGTGATTTATTCTGTAGGGCATTCACTGCACTTAGAGTCTGTATATATTATGACCAGAGTATTTAAAAGATCATTAAGGAGATTCAAAGCCATTTTGATTGCATATAGTTCAGCCATTTTGATTGCATATGTCCAGTCACCACTTGAATGCAGAAAATACTGCATTCAAGTGGTGACCGGACAGAGACATTTTTTTTTTATTAGCAAGCGGCCCATGGCCAAAAACTGGAAACTCCTCTATATATATTATTATATACGTATATTATATTATCTGTATATATTATATACAGATAATATACAGATTCATATCATATACAGATAATATATAGATTCATATCATATACAGATAATATATAGATTCATATAATATACAGAAATATAAATTGCGGCAAAAGGAACCACAGGACAAGCACGTGGCACAATTAGCCATATGACATGAATAAGACCAAATGTGGCGTAAGGTGCCATTGATCATACGAAGTCAACATGAGATGAAGACAAATAACAATATGGTCACAAGTAACTACATAAATTGCCCAATAAGATTAGCCAGTTTACAAATGAACACAATGATCATTAACTACCAGGTAAATTACACTGTTTATTTTAGCATCTTTAACTGATACACAGAATTCATGTCAATAGTCTATAAGCCTTCTACTGTTCTTTCCTCAAGTTCAAGCAGCATTAATCTGCTCTGGAATAATTTCTGGGAAAATTTTTAAAAAGCCTGAAAATCTTAATTAATTGAGCCTTATCGTCCTCAGTCAGATGAGACAAATTAGGACTAGCAAATAAAAATTCATTACTGGGATCCATACTCATGACAATAATAAAACATGACTCCATGTCTCCATAGCCATTAGCATTAGTAGAGGCATTTGATGCAAGAAAGCAAGCTTATGCAGCATCAGCCAAAAAAAAAAAAAAAAAAAACCCACTTCCACTTCACCCCTCTGTTCGTTCAAAATACCTGTCTCTACCACTGTCAGTATAGTACCACAGAGTTGATACGTTGCTTTGGGGTTGCTGTTTCCCATGTGTAGTACTTTACATTTGTGAATGTTAAACTTCATTTGCCACCTCTCAGCCCATCTGCTCAACCTTTCCAGATCCTGTTGCAGCAGCACAGTGTCAGTAGTGTCCTTGACAACTCTGCCAACCATTGTATCGTCTGCAAACTTGGACATTAAGCTTGATATACCATCATCAATATCATTTATAAATACAGAAAACAATAATGGACCCAACACTGAGCCCTGAGGGACTCCACTAATAACATTAGTCCACGATGAGCAGTGTCCATTGATTACCACTCTCTGTCTTCTCACCCTCAACCACCCCTTTATCCATAGCAGCAATTTACCTCCAATGTCACACTGCTCCAATTTGTGTAGCAGTCTTCCATGTGCAACAGTATCAAAAGCCTTTCTAAGATCCAATTATATAATATCAAAGCTATTCCCTGCATCCAGTTCTTTTGTGACTGCATCATAGTATCCAATCAAATTGGTCAGGCAAGACTTCCCCTTAACAAAACCATGCTGTGTCCGAGCTATAACTGAAGTCTTGTCTAAATGATCCTGCAGTGCTTCTTTAACCAGTGCCTCCATTAATTTTCCTGGAACAGAAGTTAAGCTCTCAGGTTTATAATTACTTGTCAGCCTTTGATCCTCCTTTGTGAATTGGGGTCACATTTGCACATTTCCAGTCTATGGGTACTTCCCCTGAGTCCAAGGAAGCTCTCATAATTATGGCTAAGGGTTTGCTTACTTCCTTTGCTGCCTCCTTTAATATAACTGGATAGATCCCATCCACCCCGGGTGCCTTTCTTGTGTTTATCTTCAACAGTTTCTCCTCCACTTTACCCCCAGTTATTTCAAGATTCTGTAGCTTACTGCTAGAGTTGAATACACCTCTGGCATTCCCCTCGCTGAATAACTCCTCATGTGTGAATGTCATTGCAAAATATTCATTTAGTTTGTTAGCTACCTGAGCAGGATCATCAACAGTTGACCCATCAATATCAAGTGGACCAATATGATTCATCCCCTTCCTTCTAGAGTTTACATAAGTAAAGAACTCTTTGCATCCCTTGCCAAGGATTTCTAGTAATCTGCCTTCGCCTGCCTAACCTCCTTTGTAACTTGGTTGCATATCAACTTGTATCTATCATAGGCTTCTGTGTCATGTGTTAATTTGTATGTATCCCATGCATTTTTCTTCTCTGCCATATGCCTCATTAGTTCATCTGACATCCGTTTTGGCCTAAACCTTGAGCAATATTTCTTATTTGGTATGTAAAGCCTAGTAGCTTCCAAGACAAGTTCTTTGAATGCTTCCCATTTTGAATTTGCTGTTGGTAACATCATCAATTGGTCCCACTGTATAGAATTTAAATACTGTCTCAGGCCATCGTAGCCGCCTTTACGAAAGCAATAACCCTTCCCTTTACCCCTAATGGTAGTTACCTCTTTGAGTAAATCCCACTTCAGCACACTGTGATCGCTGCCACCTAGTGGTTCATTTATCTGCAGATTCTTAATGCATGAAGAATCACTGCTGATAATCAAATCAAGAGCATTACTCCCTCTAGTTGCCTCCCGAACATGCTGATGTAGAAAACAATCATCCAATAAATCCACAAAAGCCCTGCTAGTGTGTGTGACCAGCCCCCAAATTCCAGTCAATATCTAGGAAATTAAAATCTCCCATTATAAGACTCTCTGATTTACTGGCCCACTCTATTTCCCTGTACAGTTTCTTATTATACTCATCAGAGTCATTAGGCCTATAGCACACTCCTACTCTCAATTTTGATCTCCCAATGCTTATGTCACACCAAACTGACTCAACACTGCACTGTCCAGCAATGTCGACTGGCTTCATTTCCTTGGTTTTTATGTGTTTTTTAACTAATAGCAAACCCCTCCACCCTTCCTATCCTGTGTATCCTTTCTGTAGACGTTGTACTCCCCAAATTCCAGTTCTGCATCCCTTATATCTGTGTGACACCACGTCTCTGATATCCCAACAATATCTGCCTTTGATGTTTTGAGCAATACCTCAAATTCATCAAATTTATTTACTAAACTCCTAGCATTGGTGTACACGCAAGTATACCTGCACCTGTTTCTATTCTTAGCTACCCTAACACAACCTATGTGTTTACTTGTACTGCAATGGCTCCCAGCAGTCTCTGAAATATCATGCATCTTGTTTTTCAGGCTTCTGCTCATTCTAATATAAGCAGTGCAAGAATCTCTTTCACCTCTGCCAGTGCCTACTGTCAATCTATTGGTCTTTGTCTCCCCCCAAGCTAGCAGTTTTCCGACCCACCTAACACTGCCTCAATAGCATCAGCAAATATTCTTGCACCCTTTCTATTTAAGTGTATCCCATCCCTGTAGAAGCAATCTCTCCTGTTAACAAGTACAGTCCAGGCTGAAAAAAATTCTACCCCTTGAGCCTTGCACAATCTTTCCAGGGCCGAATTGATCGACAAGGCTCTCATCATATACTCCCTCCTATCGTGTCTGGGCAGAATTGCAGACACTTTCAAATTCAACCCTAATTCTCGGCTTTTGTTCAACAGTGACCTGTACTTGTTAAGTAATTCTGCCATGCAGTGACACTGCACCCTTTCTGAAACATCCAGCTGTTTCAACTTTGCTAAAAATGAGCCAAGACCGGTTAATAAAAACAGAGTTTGTTGATTAGGCACAAACTATTTTTCTGGGGCCATCAACAACAGAGGGAAAGAACCTATTAATTATTTCACCTTTATTTGAATTAGCCCATTTATGATTCCAAAGAGTCATTAAGATGTCTAAGATTCGCTTGGCCTCATTCTTAGGATCATTAGCCAAATCCAACTCAAGATCACGAATAACAAAAAGGAGTTCCACATCGAATGTTGAAAGTCATTACGCTATAAATCTGAAAGAGGACAATTGGCATTTTCCTTCTGAGAATCTGTAGCACATCAGTGGAGACAGTTCTACAAATTAGAGCCATCTTCAGGAGCATCATCCTCTGAATGGAATGCAGTTTTCTAACATATTTTTTTAAAAATTATTACAGTCTATCCAAGCTGATGCTCAGGAGATATCATAAGAAACAATAGGGAGGAAGACACAGTCATAAAGAAGTAGTTCCCTACGTCTAATACCCGAATCCTTCCTAGTAATTCTTGCTATCATGTTAACAAATTCTGCAACCTTTTCAGATATAAAATTGATATGGGTGTCAAATATAAGACCTCTGTCAATGAAGACTCCAAGATATTTAATATTCTTAATGGACTTTAAAATTTCACAACAAATCAGCACATGAGGTTCTCCTTTAGCAATATTTTTGTTTTTTGACTTGAATATTGTTAATTTATGGAAGTCACACCAAGCATTCAGATCTTTTATTATTTCGTTAGATTGTTGTTCAATTTGTAGCAGTGAAGAGCCTTCAACTAATATTACCAGGTCATCCACATATACAATCATACGAACATGACTATATTCATTACATAACCAATCCTCTAATACCAATTTCCACATCAGTGCCCTGAAAAAATATCCTTGCAGACATCCTTGAATAGCAGATCTAGTTACCAAATTCCAACTAGACTTAACTGTAAAAGATCTTTCCTTAAAATAATCCATTAATGATGCTATAAAGCTGATGGGAGCATTTTGTGAGGCAAATCAACGAAAATGCCAAAAACAAATTTTGCATTTAAAAGATTTTAAATGCATCCTCTGTACCATGACTGGGAGTAAAGCCATATTGTTTACTTGAAAATCCCAAATTTTGTTGGGTATATTGCAATATTCAATGTGAAAGCATGCATTCATAGACCTTGCCTAAACCCAGAAGAGGTGCAATTGGACAATAAGAAGAGGACTCTGTTTTTCAGGTGTCATGAAAATGACCTTAAGAAGAGCATCCTTCTAGGAAGAGGGAAAATTTCCTTCAGCAGTTGTTGAAAACAAGAAGATGCTCAGGAAACAGTTTGAAGAAATGCTTAATAACTTCCCTTTCAATTAGGTCCATACCAAGACATCTATTATTACAAATTGTGTTAACAGCTGAATTAAGATCTTCCATTGAAAAATGGTTCCTCTTGAATATCGCTAACACAACCACAATCTAACCTATCAGAATGCTCCACCTCATCCATATGATGATGAGCTCCATTGAATAGGTAATCAAGTATAACATTAATACTGCTGAGCCAATCTACAGTTTCAGTCTCCACAATGCATAGAACTTATCATATCCCCAGGTGGCCTTAATTTGTGCAACACAACTTATAAACAATATCCCATGGATCCTCATTACCTGCTGTTTGCACTAAATTTTCCATGCATTAAATTTCCTTTTAGCTATTAAACATGTATATTTTATTTTAATCAATTGATACTCAGTTTTCAACCTAGCACAGATTCTTTATTATTCCACAATTTCTGACACTGGAACTTCTTACACACCCTGTTGACCTCCCTCCGGAGATCAGAGGATCACTATTTCACAGGAGCACATTTACTTTGCTTTAATTTCATTGACTTCATCGAGGCATCAAATAATTTCGGTTGTAATAATTGAACCAAATCAAATGCATTAATCTTATCCAACTCAACTAACAACATTTCACCAAAAATTATCCTAACATATCTGTCAAACTTACCCCAATCAGTATGCTTAATCGCAAATCTTCAAAGTTGTAAAGTAATCACTCTGTGTGATCACTGTTAATGTAATCTGGTTTAACTTGCCAATTAGATATGAAATTGAAGGCTGTACTATTGGCTAATGTTACATCTAGGTTAGACACACGTTAATAGTCCAAAACGTTGGTTCATTACGTGGCTTATTAATGATCTCAGGTTTATTTGAGAATATCAGCTCTTCCAATAACCTGCCTCTGGCATCCATAAATCAAGAATGCCATAAAAGATTTTTAGCATTTGAATCCCTACAGATAATCCCTTTTCTGCCTTTCAATCTGAATAATGCCTCTTCCAGATAGCTAAGAGAGCAATGAAGGTCCGCATTAGGCTGATAGTACATAAATATAATGAAAAATTGTCCCCAACTAGCTTCAATACCAACACAGACTGCATGCATTGGTACATAGGGAATAAATTCTGGTCACAACCAGATTAGAGCTGAAAATTAGTATAGCAGCCCTTAGTTTGTCACACTTCTTTCAGACAATTCTAATAAAACTGGGATATCCAGTAGGCTGATCTCTACAAATATAAGGTTCTTGAACACAAATAATGTCAATCCGTTCATGTTCACAAAATAATCTTGGTTCATCTGCTATAAATCTTGCACACTGCACATTAATTTAGAGCACCTTGAGTTTTCCATACATATTATATCTAAGAGGTAAGAGTGTTACGTTCATTACCAGAAAGCGCAGAATATGTTCTTTCCTTAGTAAATTTCATTGCAAATATGTATTCAGGACACTTTTATTCTCTAACCAAATGAGCAGAAGACCAATTTTTTACACTACAATTGGAACAACACTTAGGTTTGATTTTATTTTTTGAGAATTTAAAATTATGGCCTATCATACCACAATGACTGCTGCAAACCAACTTATCACTTCTACGTCTCTTAGAAGTAGTAGTAGAGGTGATGCAAGAAAGCAAACTTACGTAGCATCAGCAAAAAAAAAAAAAAAAAAATCATTTCACAAACCAATTCCCTCTAAACATTTCTACATTTCCTCCTTGAATTTATTTAAGCTATCAACTTCCACGACAGAAGGAAATTTGGACCAGCAATCAACTACCCGCTTGTTAAAGGCAAATTTCTGCACATCTATTCTACAATTGTCTTTCCTCAATTTGAATTTATGCCTCCTCAGGTTCATAACCAGAGCAAAACAGGAAGAATTCCATCAGAATTGAGCCTGCTCAAACCATTCATTATACCTCTTGATCAAGTCACCTGGCAGGTGCCTAGTCTCTAGACTTGCAATTTTCAGAACTTAAGCCTTTCTTGGGAAGACAACCCTTTCGTTGACCTCACCAATCCTGTTGCCCTTCTCTGTACTCACTCAAGCAACTCTACATTCTTCCGAAAACTGGGTGTTAGACCTGTATGCAGTACTCAAGGCATGTCATTGCCTTATACAAAGGGATAACACCTCCATTTCCCTACTAGCATTGACAATACCCAATGACCTGTTCTGGCACCTGTCTGTACTGCTCAGAAAATTTCATATCTGACTGAACAATTACTCCCAAGGCCTTTTACATTTTCTGCCACCCTAAGTGTTGTACCACACAGTTGGTATGATTCTCTGGGGTTATATCTACCCATATGCGGTACTTTGCATTTGTCAATGTTAAACTTCAGTTGCCACTTCTCAGCCATCTGCCTCGAAGCATACTGCCATTACTATCATTAACACCCTGCCAACCTTTGTATCATCTGCAAACTTCGACATTAAGCCTGATATACCTTTAATATTATCATTGATATATATATATATATATATATACAGGCATACCTCGGTTAACGTTACCTCTGATAACGAAGCTTCGATATAACGAAGTCGGCAATTTCAAGCCCCATTTAACATAAAAAAAATATTCCAGTTTAATCACCTGAAATCTAAACAAACTGAAGAAATTAGGGAAACCTTTGGAGCTTCTCGTGGTTGGTTCGAGAAATTTAAAAAACGGGCCAGGATTCATAGTGTAAAATTAAAAGGAGAAGCTGCAAATAAGTTTCCAGAAAAACTAAAGGAAATAATTGAACGTGAAAATTTTCCAAATTTGGTGTTCAATGTTGACGAAAGCGGTTTGTTCTGGAAACGGCTACCAACAAAAAGCTTCATTTCTATTGAAGAAAAATCAGCTGCTGGGTTCAAAGCAGCCAAAGACCGTTTAACGTTACTCTTTGGTTCAAATGCCTCTGGCGATTATAAATTAAAATTGTTATTAGTTTACCATTCAGAAAATTCGAGGGCGTTAAAAGGTAACATAAAAATGAATTTACCTGTAATATGGAAAGCAAATAGAAAAGCGCGGGTTACCAAGGAGTTATTTACTGATTGGTTTGTTAACCACTTTTGTCATGAAGTAAAACGGTATTGTCAAAAAAAACAACTTTGAAGAAAAAGCTCTTTTGTTGTTAGACAATGCTCCGGGACATCCTACTGATCTTAACACGTTGGACACATGCATTCCTGTCAAAGTTGTGTTTCTTCCAGCAAACACAACTTCCCTGATTCAACCATTGGATCAGGGAGTAATAGCATCATTTAAAGCTTATTATCTGCGTCGAACATTAAGCAGTTTAACTGAACTAGAGGTTAAAGAGGAAATGACAGTTAAAACTTTTTGGAAAAACTACACCATTAAAAACGCAATTGAAAACATTGATAGTTCTTGGAAAGAAGTCACTAAGAAATGCTTAAATGGAGTTTGGCGCAAAATATGGCCAGAAGTTGTACTAGAAGAAGAAAATAACATCCAAGAAATTATAAATGAAGTTATCCAGATGGCTCAATCAATAGGTTTCGAAAATGTCGATGAAGAGGATGTTAGAAATTTATTGAATGCAGAAGATGATGGTTTTTCAGTGGAAGATTTAGAAAACCTTGTTAGCAATAAGACGAAGTTAAAGAAGTTCCTGCCGAAAAAGTGTTAACAACCAAAGATTTAAAAAGGTGCTTAAATGACATTGAAAGCGTTTTAAATTTTTTTAGTGAAAATGATCCTGATTTAGGAAGAAGTGTTATAGTTAAGCGATCAGTGTTAAATGCAATAACTCCGTATAGGCAATTGTTAAATGAAAGAGAAAAAGAGCATAAACAATCAACTTTAGACTCGTATTTTAAAATGTGATTTCACTTTGTATGTAAGTTGACTGTTTATTTAATAAAACTTTTCTTTGTCCGAAAAAAAAGCTTTTCATTTTCTTTAAGTAGGAACGTATCCCTATTCTGGCCATAGTATTTTTACCTCTGAAAACGAAGTTTCGCTTAACGAAGTAATTTTGTGGAACGCATCCTATTCGTTATTCGAGGTATGCCTGTATATACAAAACAACATTAGGCCCAACACCAAACCATGGGGGTACTCCACTAATAACATTAGTCCACGATGAACAGCGTCTGTTGATTACCACTCTCTGTCTTCTCCCACTCAACCATCCTTTTATTCATTATAGCAACTTACCCTTAATACCATATTGCATCAATTTGTACAGTAGCCTTCGATGCGGAACAGTGTGAAAAGCTTTCCTGAAATTCAAGTATATGATTTCAAATTTAATTTTTGCATCTAGTTCCTTTGTAACCACATCATATTATCCAATCAAATTTGTCCGACAAGACTTTCCCTTAACAAACCCATGCTGTATCTGAATTATTACTGCAGTCTTGTCTAGATAATCCTGCAATGCATCTTTAACCAGTGACTCCATTATTTTCCCTGGAACAGAAGTTCTCTTAGCAATGCAGACAGACTTCCAGGACATGAGGTTTTGCCTATGACAGAGAGAAACTTTGCAAATAAGGATAAGGAGGTAATTATCCCATTATATAAGGCAATATTCCGGCCACACTTGAAATACTGCATACAGGTCTGGGGCCTTATTTTAGGAAGGATGTAGGTCTGCTTGGATAGGTGCAGAGAAGAAAATTAGATTGGCGAAGAGAAGAAAAGAGTGGTCTTAACAAGAAAGTTCTGCCAATTGCAGCATCTGGTGACTAGAAACTTGCAAGGTAATCTGAGTAAGTGTATAAGAATTTAATTGGATTGAGCAAGCTCAATGCTTATGATATTCTTTCTCAGATCAACTATACACAAAGGCAGCATAAATTAAAATTGAGGATGCATGGTTGCAATATAGCTGTGCAGAGGTTTGCCTTCAATAAGCATGTGGTTGATTGACTGTTGGAATAAACTTCTATTGTTGTGGAAATGGGTAGTTTGAATAAATTCAAGAAATAAATAGATAATCACTGGAGAAGATGGACTGGTGATGTGGAAGTTCGGTTTTTTTTTTTGTTTTTTCCCTGATGCTTTATAAGCTTACTTTCTTACATTATATACCACTACTACTACTACTACTAATACAATACAATACAATACAATACAATTTATTTATTATTATTATTATTATTATTAATAATAATAATAGTATTGACAATAATAAATTCTCTGAGCAGTGCAGACAGGCTGCCAGAACAGCTCAAGCAGTTTTGTCAAAAATGTAAAGGATTTGTGCCAGTGAGGATAGGGCAGTGATTAATCCTTTGTGTAAGACAAATTTTGAGTACTGCATACTAGTCTGGATCTGTTGGAAAAGGGGCAGAGCGGTGCAACTAAACTAATAAGGGGAACTAAAGGATACTCTTCACACCATCTGCCAAGCTCTCCTGTGCTACGACAAAACTCATTTTTCCTACGTGTGGGGGCAAAGTCTCACCATACCCACGTGTCTTTAAAGTACTAGGTGGTAGATGACTCTCGTCAACTGGTGCAATACCACCACTTTGCTTATTGGAGGCTTGAAGTGGTGTTTAGTCTCTAGAGCTAAGTTCAGGTCAACCCTTCCCTATCACTTCCATCATGCAGTATGATTGATGACTTTTGAGGTTATGATGAACGTCGTGGCAAGATCCAATATTCCTTACATTTCGAGGGTACAGCTCTAAAACGGTGTTTGCAGTCCAGCCGCTAGTTAATACACCGGACCGAACCTATTGGCAATAATCTTGCTACCGCTACTCTGCCAGATAGCGACTAGAGGGAGTCCGAGTAGTGTGCATGCGAGGAGCATTGTCGAGGCCACACTATGTCAAGGATCTGGGTATATTCTTACCATATGTACGCCATATCCAAAAATTTAATTACTTCATTCAGCATGCCCCCCCCCCCACTTTTTCTTACTATTGAATACACCATGAATTGTCAAAATAATAGAGCGAGCTTATCTGCGAAAAGATCTAAATCTCCCATGGACTTCCTAATTCATTTCACAAATATACGTGGTCTCAATTCTAATCTCAATGATGTCCATTTCCACTTGCAGTCTCCCAAACCCCATGTACTTTTTCTGACAGAATCTCAGTTATCAGTTGATTCAACTACTGCTCATCTCAGATGCCCAAATTATTCGCTGTATGATTCTCTTCGCCTCAAAGGTGGTACTTGTGCATATGTCCATTCTGATATTCCCTGTCAGAGACTTGGCAATTTGAAATCTCCTCTCTTTGATCTTCTCTGGCTTAAGATCTCTCTACCTCATTGTGTAAAATTCATCTGTTGTCTCTACCGTTCTCCCAACTCCACTAATCACATGGAGCTCTTTGATTTCCTCTCTTTCCAACTTGACTTTCTCCAGTCCAACTTTCCTAACAGTGAGGTAATTTTCCTTGGTGATTTTAATGTTCACAACTCCAGCTGGCTTCCATTTTCTAGACACACACACAGACCCAGCTGGTCGAGATGCTGAGGCTTTTGCAATTACTAATGATCTTGCACAGATTGTTCATTTCCCTAAAAGAATAACGAACAATCCTAATCATACAGCCAATAGGCTTGATCTTTTTCTCACAAACAACCCTTCTAAGTACACGGTCGAAATGAGAGGTCCGGTCCTTTAGGCACTTCAGATCACAACTTGGTGATTGTCTCCTCTCCAATGGAACCTTTACCTCATGGCTATTCCCAATCTCATGTTGTTTGGCATTACAAGAATGCAAAATGGGATGACCTGCGAGACTTCTTTTCTTCTTTTCCTTGTACGGATTACTGTATCAAAACTTCTGATGTCAACGTTTGCTCAGATCGTGTCAGTGAAATTATTCTTGGAGGAATGGAATCCTTTATCCCACACTGCACTTTAAAATCTCGTCCTTTATCTAAACTTTCGTTTTCCAATAAATGTGCTAAGGCTGTCCAAGAGAAGAATGTTGCATATCGTAATTGGCTTGTTTCTAATTCTTCAGTTTCATTTTCTGCCTACACCAAAGCTCGCAACAGTTGTAAACCAGTTATTAATTAGTCCAAACTAGAGTCTGAACAGGCTAAGAGTAGAAAACTTGCTTCTTGCCCTAATGGTAGCCAAGCATACTTGTCTCTTGCCAAAGCTATTGGCCGCAGCTTGTGCCCATCTCTGCTCCCACCTCTGTCCAAACCAGATGGTTCTGTTGTCACTTCAGCCAAGGATAAAGCTGACCTGCTAGCATTCCATTTTTCTTTCAACTCATGGATTAACGATCTTGGTAAAACGCCTCCCACTATTCCCAACACAATCCATTCAATGTCTCCTGTGGTCTTCTGTCAAAAGGATGTCAGAAGCATTTTGACGAATCTTGATGCTAAGAAAACTCGAGGTTTCGATGGTATTTCTCCACTTGTTCTCAAAACCTGTGCTCCTGAACTTACTCCTATTCTTTGCCGCCTTTTTTCACTTTCTTATTCCAAAGGTGTTTTTCCTTCTGCTTGGAAATTTGCTCATATCCAGCCAGTTCCTAAAAAGGGTGACAAATCCCTCCCATCCAATTATCGTTCCATTGCAATTACTTCTACTCTTTCTAAAGTAATGGAGAAATCAATTAACCGCCAAATTTTAAACTACCTAGAAATCTTATCAACGATCACCAGTATGGATTCCATCAGTGTCGATCCACTAGTGATATTCTGACTTATGGTACCCATTTATGGACTAATTCAATGGAAAGATTCGGTGAAACACAAGTAGTTGCTCTTGACATCTCAAAGGCTTTTGATCGTGTTTAGCATAAAGGTCTTCTAAACAAGCTTCCATCTTATGGTTTTCCAACTGTTTTTAGTAATTGGTTATCCAGTTTTCTCTCTGATCGCTCACTGAGGGCAATGGTAGATGGCTCTCTGTCTTCTAACTTCTCCACTAATGCTGGTGTCCCCCAAGATTCAGTTCTTTCCCCCACTCTTTTCCTCTTGTATATTAATGACCTTCTTCCATTGACTGGAAATCATATCCATGGTTTTGCCGATTATAGCACACTGCATTCCACTTTCCATTTTGAGAAACCTTGCCCTGCTCAATCAGCTTCAACTTCTCGAAAATCTGCTATCAATTACTTAAATGCCGATTTTCAGGAAATTCTCCAATGGGGCAAAGACAACTTAGTTGATTTCAACCCTTCTAAAACTCAGTCTTGTCTTATATCTCGCAAAAAGATTCTTCTGCTCCTATGCTTATCTTTAGTGACACTCCGATTTCTAGGCAAAATGATATATCTCTTTTGGGGATTACCCTGACTTCTAATCTCTCTTGGCAGAAGCACATTAAAAATATTGCTTCTCCTGCATCTAAAAAACTTGGTTTTCTCTTTCGCTCTCGGCGTTACTTTTCTTCCAAACAGCTGCTGACTCTGTATAAATCGCAAATCTGTCCTGCCATGGAATATTGTTCCCACATTTGGGGTGGTGCCCCCAAAACCTCTCTCAACATTCTTCATTCCATTCAGAAGAGGGCAGTTAGGTTAATTAATGATTCATCTCTAACAGAGTCTCTGCGCTCATTGTCTCATAAACGTACTGTTTCTGTGCATGCCTCTTCTACAAATACTTCCATGGGCACTTTTCTTCTGAATTAGCTTCTATAATTCCTGCTCTCTCTTTCAAAACAGTCCGAACATGTGCCGCCACCAGCCAACATCCATTTACTGTCCAACTTCAAACTCACAGAACCAACTTTTCATCTTCCTCGTTTATTCATTCAACTGCCGTTTTCTGGAACAACCTTCCTTCATACGTATTTCCTGAAAATTGCAGTCTACAGAGGTTCAAGTCCAATGCCAACAAATATCTTCTTTCGTCTTCTCAACCTCCAACCCAAGCATGGTACTAAATACTATAGGTTCTAACACCTCTCGTGTTTGGGGTTTACATAAAAAAAAAAATAAATAAAATAAAATACCATGATCATCATTGATTTTCAATCCACTGCAGGATGAAGGCCTCTCCAGCAACTTTCCAGTTCCTTCTGTTTTGAGCACTGGCCATCCATTTACTAGCCACAAACTCATGAATTTCATCTATCCATCTCCACCTTTGTAGTAGTAAAAGTAGTGGCATGTGATGCAAGAAAGCAAATGCATGAGCTTATGCAGCATCGGCCAAAAAGAAGAAGGAAAAAAAAAAAAAAAAAAAAATCACACCATTCCCTCCAAATGCCTGTCCAGTTCCTCCTTAACCACCCACTGGCTAAAGGCAAATTTCCGCACATCAATTCTACATCTGGCTTTTCTTAATTTGAATTTATGCCCCCTTAGGTTCGTAATCTGAACAAGTGGAAGGATCCCATCAGAATTCAGCATGCTGAACCCATTCAAGGCTTTATACACTTCAATCAGATCACCGTGCAGGTGCCTAGTCTCCACTGCCATTTGCAGAACTTAAGCCTCTCTTGTTAAGAGGAACCATTCCCATCACCAATCTTGTTGCCCTGCTCAAGTAAATCTACATCCTTTCTAAAATGAGGCCTACAGACCTGTACGCACTACTCAAGCCTTGGCCTGACCATTGCCTTATACAGAGGGATAATCACCTCCTTTTCCCTGCTAGCAAAATTCCTATATATCATTGACAAAACTGCATAACCTGCCCTGGCAGCCTGTCTGCATTGCTCAGAAAACTTCATATCTGCCTGCACAATTACTCCCAGGTCTTTTTCATTTTCTACCACCTTAAGTGTAGTACCACACAGTTGGTACGTTTCTCTGGGGTTACTTCTACCCATATGTAGTAATTTGCATTTGTCAAGGTTAAACTTCAGTTGCACTTCTTAGCCCATATGCCCAAATTATCTAGATCCTGTTGCAGTAGCACACTGCCATTACTCTCATTAACAACCCTGCCAACCTTTGTATCATCTGCAAACTTCGACATTAAGCCTGATATACCTTCATCAATATCATTGATAAATATACAAAACAACAGTGGACCTAACACCGAACCCTGTGGGACTCCACTAATAACATTAGTCCAAGAAGAGCAGCACCCATTGATTACCACCCTCTGTCTTCTAGCACTTAACCATCCTTTTATCCATTGTAGCAACTTACCCTTAATACCATTCTGCTCCAATTTGTACAACAGTCTTCCATGCGCAACAGTGTCAAAAGCTTTCCTGAAATCCAAATATATGATATCAAAATTATTTTTCGCATCCAGTTCCTTTGTAAACACATCATAATATCCTATCATATTTGTCAGACAAGACTTTCCCTTAACAAACCCATGCTGTGTCTGAATTATTGCTGCAGTCTTGTCTAGATGATCCTGCAATGCATCTTTAACCAGCGACTCCATTATTTTACCTGGAACAGAACTTAAACTAACTGGTCTGTAATTACTCGTGTCTCCCTTCGATCCCCCTTTGTGAATTGGAGACACATTTGCACATCTCCAGTCCGTGGGAACCTCCCCTGAGTCCAAGGATGCTCTCATAATTATGGCTAAGGGTTTGCTTAGTTGCTTTGCCGCCTCCTTTAATATAACTGGATAGATCCCATCCACCCCAGCTGCTTTTCTTACGTTTAACTTCAACAATTTCTCTTCCACTTTGCTCTCAGTTATTACAAAATCATTAAGTATCTTGCTACAATTTGATAACCTTCTGCCATTTTCAAACCTTAATAATTCCTCACGTGTGAATGTAGATGCAAAATACTCATTCAGTTTGTTTGCTATCTGAGCAGGATCATCAACAGTCGAACCATCGATGTCAAGTGGACCAATCAGATTCATCCCCTTCCTTTTAGCTTTTATATAAGTAAAGAAATCCTTGCTGTTTTTCTTAGCATCTTTTGCCAAGGATTTCTCGTAATCTGCCTTCGCCTGCTGAACCTCCTTTGTGACCTGATTACAGATTAACTTATATCTGCCATAGCCTTCGGAGTCACTTGATAATTTATATGCATCCCATGCATTTTTCTTCTCTGTTACGAGTCTCACTAGTTCATTTGACAACCATTTAGGCCTAAACCTTGAACAATATTTCTTAATAGGTATGAAACTTTTAGTAGCTTCCACGATTAATTCCTTGAATGCTTCCCACTTAGAATTTACTGTTGGTAACATCGTCAGTTGATCCCACTGTACAGAATTTAAAAACTGTTCGAGACCACTGTACTCGCCTTTACGGAAGCAAAAACCCTTTCCTTTATCCCTGATGGTAATTAAATCTTTAAGTAAATCCCACGTCAGTACACTGTGATCACTGCCACCTAGTGGTTCTTTTATCTGCAAATTCCTAATACATGAATGATCACTGCTGATAACCAGATCAAGAGTATTACTTTCTCTGGTTGCCTCTCGAACATACCGCTAAACCTGTCTTCCAGGTTTTCTTCTAGCTCCTCTTGGTTACCATTCTGTTATTTTCTTAGTCCATCTGTCATCATGTCTCCGAGCTATGTGTCCTGCCCAAGACCATTTTAGTTCTTTAGTTTTGATAAGAATGTCCTTTACTTGAGTTTGCTGCCTAATCCATGTGTTTCTCTTTTTATCTAACAGTCTGATTCCCAATATAATTCGTTCCATTCTTTGCTGTGTAGTTCTCAGCTTCGATTCTTTTGGTGAGTGCCCAAGTTTCACTTCCATAAGTCATGGTGGGGAGTATACATTGTTTCATTATTTTACACTTCAGACAAACTGGGATATTGCTCTTCAGTATGTGACACTATATTTTCCGAATGCTATCCATCCAAAATTTATTCTTCTCTTGACTTCCAGCCATTTATCATTATTACAGCTAATAATTTGTCCCAGTTAAGTATATGACACCACCTTTTCAATTACTGCTCCTTCAATCATTATTTCCCTTTCTGGGTCATACTTTTTCATCATTACTTTTGTTTTAGCCTTATTCAGCTTTAGTCCAAAATCCTTACTAACTTTGCATAACTGATTAAGATTTTCCTCTAATTCTTTGGGATCGTGGCTTATGACCACAATGTCATCTGTAAATGGTTTAGGTACTCTCCGTTCACATCGACTCCTTTCTGCGACCAGTCTAATCTTCTGAAAGCTTCCCCAAGGGCAGCAGTAAACAGCTTCGGAGATATTGTGTCTCCTTGTCGAACTCCTTTCTCGATTTTAAATTTCCTACTGTCTTTGTCTAGTCTAATGAAGGATGTAGCACTCTCATATATTTTCTTCAAAATCATAATATATGGAGTATCTATGCCTTGTCTTTCCAGTGCCCGAAACAGTGCCTTGTGCTGTATGGAGTCAAATGCCTTTTCATAATCCACAAATGCCAGGCATAACGGTGTTTTATATTCATTTGCTTTCTCCATTAGCTGTGATATTACGTGAAGATGATCCATAGTTGAGAATCCTGTCCTAAAGCCAGCTTGCTCTTTCAGTTGATTCTCATCAAGTATTCTTTCTAATCTGTTAGTAATGACCCTTGTGAACAACTTGTAGATGTGGGATACCAAGCTAATTGGTCTATAATTTCCAATTTCTGATTTATCTCCTCTCTTATACAGCAAAACTATGATTGCATTATTCCACTGCTTTGGCGTCACACCTTTTATCATGCACTTTGTCAAAAGCCTTGCCAGTTTTTGTGTTATGTCTCTTCCTCCCAATTTTAACAACTCTACAGTAACTTCATCCTCCCCCAGGGCTTTCTGATTCTTCATTTTCTTCCATGCATGTTCTACCTCATCAGGAAGAATATCGGGTATGTCGTATGTGTTGCTACTTTTCAATCCATCTTCCCCACTGCTGGCATCATTCCCCTGCCGCTTGTATAATTCTCTATTGTAGTCTTCTGCTATTTGAATTATGCCTTCTCTGTTGTTTATAAGTACACCATCGCTATTCTTCAATTTCAGTATCATTTGTCTTTCTGTATTACTGCTCATTGCTGCTGATTTAAATCCTTTGTTTTCCCTTAATGCTTTTTCTACTTTTCTTGTGTTAAATCTTCTTATGTCCTCTCTGAGTCTCTTTGTAATGGCTTTGCATAACTCAGTATACTCAATTTTCTTCCTGTCAGTGTTTTTCTTGCTTTTCATTTGTCATCTTCGGTTCATCATGACAAGTGTTTCTCGACTAATTTTTTCTTCTTTGGATTTCTTTTTCCCTATAGATTTCTCGGGCTTTATCACTTTCAGAAAGTTGTAATATTCCTTGTCGATATCTTGGTCCTGAGCAGTCTGCAGAAGCTCAAACTTGTTCTTAAGTTCCAGTACATACTGCTTTTTCCCCTCCTCTGTTATCTCAAAGGACTTTGTATTATTTACTCGAGTCAGTTTTTTCCTTTCCTTTCCTACATCTATATCAAGTGTACATCTTACCATTCTGTGATCACTTCCAACATTTACCTTATTCAGGACGGTAACATCATTCGCAATATATCTTCTGTTAGTGAGGATGAAGTCGATTTCATTAGTAGTTAATCCATTTGGACTCCTCCATGTCCCATTTCTGTTCACTCTTTTCTTGAAAAAAAGTGTTCATTACTGACAGTCCTTGAGATTCTGAAAATTCCACAAGTCTTTCACCAATTCCAAAATTTCCTATAGTTCCCCTTTCTGCACTGTTTTGTCTTTTTCCAACCTTAGCATTTAAGTCCCCAATAATAATAGTGTAGTGGGTTTTCTGCTTATCTAGAAGACTCTCAATTTCAGTGTACATTTCTTCAACCTCTTCATCATCATGGTTTGACGTTGGTGTATAAATCATTATAATCTTTAGCTTGTACCTCTTAGAAATCTTGAGTATTAGTTTTGACACCCTTGGTGATGTACTTTTGAATTCCAAAATGTTGTTTTTAAAATCTTAATGACCAGAAACCCAACTCCACCTTCACTCCTTTCACTGTTTCCATTGGTGTACAGCAGATTTCCACTTGATAAAATAAAAATAAAATAACAACGCATCAATGCATCTCCACAGAGAAGGTATGAGTACCATTCATGTATATTATTGTAAATTTAACCTTACGTGATGCAGTGTGTAAATATAGTTAATACTGCATTTCGTAAGGAATCATAATAACATGTTACATTTTTTTTAAATTTTTACTTTCTGTACACAATTATTTAATTCTGATGTGAGCCCCTGCCTTTTTGCCGTGACGGGACATTTGCAAGCTTACTTATTTATCTATATTGTATTCATCTAGTTGCAATAAAGACTCTCTTGTAGTATCTGGATGCTAAGCACCTGCAAGGAAATCAAACTGTTTATGGCTTGAATGCTAAATGTTCATGGCATCTTTCCTCTTGCTCTGACAATGCACAAGAGGGGAGGCTACATAAATTTAAATTAAGGATGGATGGCTGCAGGACAGATGTATGGAAGTTTGCTCTTGGCAAGCACATTGTTGATTGTTGAAACAAACTTCCATTTGGTGTTGTGGAAGTGGTAGTTGGTACAAATTTACAGAACTAGAAGACAATTTATTATAAGGACTGGACAGGTGATGTAGGAAGCTTCTTCTTTTTTTTTTCTGCTGTATAAATGTCTTACTTGTATCATTTGCCACTATTAGTATTAAACAGATGTACAGAATATTTTTAAAAAAAAATAAGAAATGATTAGTTCATTTGTCTTAATGATTGTATTACATTTTTGTTTCGGTTTCTTTTTAAAATTCTGGTACAATTTTTGATAGTTTTACTCTAATGCTCAACAATCAAGTTAGAATATGAATAATTTAATATTTCAAGGCTTTTTGTGAACAAAGTTCACATTTTTTCAAACTTAATTTAATGAAGAAACTCCCCTAACCACATCCTCCCTTATTGGAAATTGATTTTTTGGAGCTCACATGTAGGAGATACTCACTTGTGAAAGAGCTAAACTAGTTCAATTTGAATTTTTATTATTTAATTCAGAATTTATACACAGATACTTTGTGAAACACTCACCACGTACTTTTGCTAAAGGTTTCAAATTTAGCTTTTTTGCCATTTCAGATGTCATCAGTACAGATGCAGCTGCTCCATCAGCAAGAGAACTAGCATTACCAGCAGTAATGGTACCTTTAAAAAAAATTAATAGAAGAGGTAATGTACAGAATGTGTTACACATTTCATGCATATTCGTTTTTTATTTTCCTTAAATTAAATAAATTTATTTCCTGTAATTAATAGTAGTAATGAATAAATAATTAACATTTTAATTAATTACTAATAGATGAATAAATAATATAAAAAAAAAACTTTTCACTTCATTATTACCTTATTACACCATTCGCTCAAATATATCCCATTACAACATTCATTCAATTTTCTTTCCCAAAGAGGTCAATACTGGCAGTTGTGAAACATTGCTTTTTTTTTTTTTTTTGTTTTAATTAAAAAAAATTAAGTTTTAACTTTTTACCAAATTTAAAGCTCTATGAAGTATAATTTAATAAACTCAATTACAAAATAGTGAACAAAAATAATTGCAACCAATAATAATCATAAATACTTCTATCAAATTTCTTCGAATTTTCAAGGTTATTCATTTTCTAGATCTCATAGTGTCTAGCAGAATTCACATGAATATCTTATGTTTGTTTTATTGCAGGAAAAACCAAAGCTCTATGACAAGATTAGACAGCTCATGCGATGTCACATGAGTATGGGACTTGAGTACAAGGGCCTCTAATAAAGAAATTCCTCAAAGATGATGAATTTGATATAAAGCTACAGAATACCAAACTAGTAGCTTGGCTATTGTGTAACGCAGTTATGCATGGATTTCTTGGAAGAAGGAAAGAACATAATTATTGATCTCTGCTGTCAACTTTATTGCAATATTATAAAGATACAGGGTTTTTTTTTTTTTTTTATGTGAAACCCAAACACGAGAGGTATTAGAACATATAGTACTTAGTACCATGCTTGGGTTGGAGGTTGAGAAGACGAAAGAAGATATTTGTTGACATTGGACTTGAACTTCTGTAGACTGTAATTTTCAGGTAATACGTATGATGGAAGGTTGTTCCAGGAAACGGCAGTTGAATGAATAAATGAGGAAGATGAAAAGTTAGTTCTGTGAGTTTGAAGTTGGACAGTAAATGGATGTTGGCTGGTGGCGGCACATGTTTGGATTGTTTTGAAAGAGAGAGTGGGAATTATAGAAGCCAATTCAGAAGAACAGTGCCCATGGAAGTATCTGCAGAAGAGGCATGCAGCAGAAACAGTATGTCTATGAGAAAGCGAGTGGAGATTCTGTTAGAGATGAATCATTAATAAACCTAACTGCCCTCTTCTGAATGGAATCAAGAAGCCTGAGAGAGGTTTTGGGGGCACCACCCCAGATGTGGGAACAATATTCCATGTCAGGGCGGATTTGCGATTTATACAGAGTGAGCAGCTGTTTGGAAGAAAAGTAACGCCGAGAGCAAAAGAGAAAACCAAGTTTTTTAGATGCAGAGGAAGAATTATTTGTAATGTGCTTCTGCCAAGAGAGATTAGAAGTCAGGGTAATCCCCAAAAGAGATATATCATTTTGCCTAGAAATTGGAGTGTCACCAAAGATAAGCATAGGAGCAGAAGAATCCTTTTTGTGAGATATAAGAGAAGAATGAGTTTTAGAAGGGTTGAAATCAACTAAGTTGACTTTGCCCCACTGGAGAATTAACTGAAGATCGGCATTTAAGGAATTGATAGCAGATTTTCGAGAAGTTGATGCTCAGCATATAACATTGTGTCGGATAACAATGGCTGCAAGTTACGAACGGTAAATCTACAGACACTTAAGTATTAATTAACTTCCAAATCTCGCTGTCTCAATTCAGAATACACTAAGGATCCTGACTAAGTCTATAAGTTACTTATAGAAAATAATTTGATGTAACAATTGGTCAATAAAGCGGCTAAATATGGCTAAAAACTTCTCGTTCAGCAGAGCTGCAACTTGTAACACGTGGATTTGATACCCTTACCAATACACTTTAATGCAATTACAAGGCCAAGTAAAGAATAAATACACCAGATTAATCAGAGAATCACAAAATAATGCTGTACTACTAAATTTAAATCAAAAGTTTTAGAAAAACAATAATTTCAAATCAATAAATAAGAAAATCCACTAAGCGGCTTTGAACACTTCTGACTCGTACTTTCAGAAACACAGGATAGAGTTGCCATAGTTTGGCTCAGGACAGCTACAAACCCACATCCACACAAAGTACTTTCTGTACAGATTGTACTCACCATTCCAAATTCCATGTCTCTTATATCTGAGTGGCACCATATCTATCTCTGATAACCCTGTGTCTGATGACCTAACCAATATTTCTAATTCAACAAATCTGTTTACTAGCATCACTGTGCACATGCAAGCATACATGCAATTCTGTAAACAACCATAGTCCACGTATTTTCTTATCCCATGAGGATCTCCAGAGGGTCCTTTAATTCCCTGACATTTTCAGGTTGCTGCATGTTCTTACAGAAGCAGTGCAAGATTCATTTTCTCCTGCAGCTTCTGTTAATTTATTAATATGTATTCTCCCCCCCCTCAAGCTAGCAGTTCTTCAATCCATCTAACTCAATTACAATAGACAGCATCAACAACTATTCTTAGACACCTTCTAGTTAAGTGTATCCCATCCCAGTAAAAACAGTCCTTTTAACCAGCAGTCATCTCTCCAAGGCCAAACTGACTGAAAAGGGTCATCATGTACTCCTTCCAATCATGTCCGGGCTGAATTTGAGAAACCTGCAAATTTTATCGATACATAACTTGACTTTTTCTCAATATTCCCATGCACTTCTTAAGTATATTCTCAGCTCTTCTCTTAATATCACTTTTGAACTTTAAAAGACAGCTGTTCTACAACATTATCAACTTTTGAACCTAGGAGACAGACATACCCTTGTCCAATTCTACCCACCCTTTTATATATTTTCCACTATCCTGACAACAGTCACTGAAAATAGCTACTAAGCAGAAGATTCCACTGTGTTGTAGTATTGATAATTCAGCCATTCACTGATTTCAACTACAGTCGAGCCCCCTTATTCACGGATTCGTGTTTTCGCGTTGGTGCTCGCCAAATTAATCATACTAAAAATTCAGCTGCTGTTCGCTGCATTCACCCTGTGTGACGGAGGGGATGGTTGTCTTCAGTCTAGCGGTGAGCATCATCTGAGTCGGACGGTTTGCGACCTTTGTGTGTTGTTTGTGTCTGCGTTAGGTTACTTGTGCTTAAAATAATATTGTGCTTGTGCAAATACCCATTGGTTCTAAATGAAGTACATCTAGTGATGGACAATGACTAAAAGATCCAATAAAGTGATGACTTTGAACAAGAAAGTAGTAGTAGTAGTAGTAGTGGTGGTGGTGGTGGTGGCATGTGATGCAAGAAAGCAAGTGTATGAGCTTATGCAGCATCAGAAAAAAAAAAAAAATTGCAAAACTCCCTCTAAATGTCTGTCCAGTTCCTCCTTAAATTTATTTAACCTATCAACTTCCACAACGACAGATGGAAGTTTGTTCCAGCAATTAACCACCTGCTGGCTAAAGGCAAATTTCCGCACATCTATTCTACATCTATCCTTCCACAATTTCAATTTATGCTCCCTTAGGTTCGTAATCTGAACAAGTGGAAGAATCCCATCAGAATTCCATGTTCTCAACCCATTCAAGGCCTTATACACCTCAATCAGATCACCTCGCAGGTGCCTAGTCTCCAGCTACTGCAATTTGCAGAACTTAAGCCTCTCCTGGTAAGAGGATCCCTTCATTTCCCCTCACCAATCTTGCTGCCCTTCTCTGTACTCGCTCAAGCAAATCTACATCCTTCCTAAAATGAGGCCTCCAGACCAGCACGCAGTACTCAGATTCTATATGTCAAGAATGGCTCACATACGTGGCCATAGGCCACATGTTTGCTATCAACAAAAGTACCATACGATACATAAACAAACAATAAACTGAGATCAGAGAGGCAGTGCAAATTGGTGGAATTCTTATTGCTAAATATGCAGCTTATGTACGTGATAAAGTGATGTTAAAAATGATGTGATGTCAACTTCCCGAACTGGAAGTCTTGAGGCCAGCAAATCCTGCTTCTTCTGCATCCTCTGAGACCCCTACTATTGAAGAGTACTGAATCCTGTGGTGAATACCCTGGTGCATGCCTTGTTCTTAACTAGATAATAAAGTTTTGATACAGTATTTTCGAAACATGGGTCTAAAATGTTACTCATTATTGTAAAACATTTTAAACACATTTAAACATTTTTCTGTTAATTGCAAATGGTTGCGCAAGTGTTTAGGCATACGAAGAAAACATCTGGGGCTCTTTCGGCAAGAGTACAGATTTTCGTGGGAAGTGTTGACACGTAACCCCTCCCGAATATGGAGACCCGGCTGTAATCAGGGTTCCATGCTTCTATAAGCATTACGTTTAAAAAAAGGAGGGACTGTTGCAGAAAAATAGCATGTGATATCCAGAGACATAAGAAATATGGGCATAATTTTAGGAAAAAATAAAATGCAGTATTCAAAGTATAAGAAATATAGAACAAATGCATAAAGCCCAAATGAATGTAAAATAAAAAAAAAAATTAATAAATAAATAAAAAAATTTACCCAACAATTAGTTAAAAAGGATTCAAGACCTAAAATTAAAAATTACAGAATTTACAGGATATTATATAAACACAGAGACATTCAAATACATAGAAAATAGAAATGTTTCAAAAATATAAGAAATACAGGCCAACTAGAAGCAATATCTGCAATATATATATAAAAGTCCTATTGGATGTGGAGAATGGGGAGATTATATTCTTTATCGTTACACGAATACGATTGGCATTTGATAACTTTTATTGCTTCTAATAAAAATACAGCATATTATTATCAATCTAATAATAATATGCTGTATGGATTCAACCATCATCTGACAATTTTCTGGATAGCATTAACAAACTTACGATGGTTAAACTACAGTTAAAGAACTTAATAAAGTGATTTGAGATGCCTATCTTAAATTCATGCAGTGATAAGGAGGCGGTTATCCCATTGTATAAGACAATGGGACTTTTTACATTTATATTGACAGATCACTGCTCCCTAAATGTGAAACTAATATCCTTAGGGCCGATTCATAACCCAAACTGCACCTGTGGCGAGAGTTAAGACTGGACATACAGTCTATATGAATGCATAAATTATGGCATCCCCAAAACAGCTAATAGCACACATTGGCCTCCTTCCCAGGGGAGAAGAACATCTGTTCATCATCGAAGAGGAAAATTATAAAGCCTTTACAACCTTCACATAGCAACTATTTGAAATGTGCAGAACTATCCAAAAATTGGCAATTCAGCCCCCATCAATTAAACAATAATCAACAGTTAAAATTGCCCATGTTTCCCATTATGCCAAGACGATGACTTCAAAACTAGCAGGATAGCAGTATTCTGTGCCCTAACAGAAACCTGACATTAGCATTAGTAGAGGCATGTGATGCAAGAAAGCAAGCTCATGCAGCATCAGCCAAAAAAAAAAAAAAAAACCCTTCCACTTCACCCCTCTGTTCTTTCGAAATAAATACCTGTCCAGCTGAGCCATAAATTTATTTAGGCTATCAACTTCCACAACAAGGGATGGAAGTCTGTTCCACCAACCAACTACCCGCTGGCTAAAGGCAAATTTCCACACATCTATCCTACATTTGTCTTTCCTCAATTTGAATTTATGCCTTCTCAGGTGATTATTCTGAGCAAGAGAAGGCATCCCATCAGCATTGAGCATGCTCAAACCATTCAAGGCTTTGAACACCTCTATCAGATTACCTCGCCAGTGCCTAGTCTCCAGACACTGTAATTTGCAAAACTTAAGCCTTTCTTCATAAGAGCAACCCTTTGTTCCATTCACTAATCTTGTTACCCGTGTACAACTATATCACCTTTTGTGTCCTTTAAAGATGATTTCCGCTCTACAATGTCATTAACATTTGCCCCTGGCAGACATACCCTGGTCCTGTTCCACCTATCCTTTTTATAAAGCATGTTTCCTGTTTCCCTGACAATAGAGTCACCAACAACTACTAGTTCATTTGGGACCAGCGCATTCTGCCTTGGGGGCTGCCGCTGTGTTGCGCGATGCCCAAGTGCAAGCTCTGGCGTTAGTGCAGGCAGCTGAGAGCTTGATGGGCCCCCTCACTTTTAATCATTCGAGGGCATCCACCCTGTCCTTCAAGCTTTCATATAGGCCCATAACAACGCTGAGTTGTCGCCTGATTTCCTTACACTCCTTGCATCCCGCACATACAAAAACATCCCCCATGGCAGTATCATGTCCCGTACCTGACTGCTCCACAAACATCAAGCAAATAGTGCATTTTAAAAGGCTGTGATTCAGAGGGCAACTGCCCCCCTCAGTTCTTCCCTGAGCCACAGCACTCCCATTAGCTTGAGCCTTTTGCTTTGCTGCTCTGGTCTGAGTCATGATTTCGATTTATTTTCAATAAAATTTCAATTTCAGTACAAAATTAACACCCTAAACTTGTATCCCAACACAGGTATAACGCTATATTTATGTTTTAGTATCGAGTGTTATCTACGAAATCCCTTTATATAACTTCCGTATCAAGTTAAGTATTAATTATTTATTTTTGCTAATTATTTATGTTACGTAATCTAAGTCGTTATATGTATATAGTTAAAAGTGCTATTTAATTGACAATGAAGTTCAACAAGATTAATAGATTTACTGATTAATTGACAATATTATATTATGTACTATACTATACTAAGCTTATGCTATCTAGTTCGAGATATTTTGTATTGCATAACAATGGCGGCAATTTCCGAACACTTAAGTATCGATTAACTTCCAAATCACGATGTGTCAATTCAGAATAAACTAAGGATCCTGACTAGCTACTTACAGAAATTAATTTGATATAACAATTGGTTAATAAATCGGCTAAATATGGTTAAAAAAAAAAAACCTCTCGTTCAACGGAGCTGCAACTTATAACACGTGGATTTGATACTAAGTGGGCCTATACGATACTAAGTAATACCTACTAAGTAATACCCTTATCAAAGTTAAACTTTAAACTAAGTATCGTAACTAGGAATATAAAGCTACTCTAGAAAATAAGTTAATATGCCAATTTAAGCTAATAAAACAGAAAATAAATCAGAAAAAAACATCTCTGTTCCAGGAGCGGCAATAAGCTACGTCCGCACAGGCTGCTCTCGTTCTCAAACTCACCCAAATATGACAAAACAGGATTGACCTCAGTACCCCCCCCCTCCCAGGACTACCCTCCATGTGTGGGGAACCTGGGGCACCACAACCAAAGTAACCATGTAGGGGAGGGAGATGTACAAGCAGCCAGGGAAGCAAATTAGCTGAAAAATATCAGTAAGATAGTAAGCAAGAGGATGCAATATAGAATGAATGAGGAGAATGAATTAAAGACAGAATGAACAGGCTGGGCACTGAGTGAAATAGGAATTATGGTAAAAGGGAATAAATGTCAGTTTGGGTGAAAAAAAAAAAAAAAAAAAAAGAGTGATCAAAGAAGTGATTGTTTGTTTGTTTGTTATTTGGTTTTTAGGAGCATTAGCAACTAAGGCCATATTGCTCCGGGAATATGCGGTGGTAATTCCCTAGACCTTTCGGCATCCTCCGTATTTGGTGGTGACGGGCTCGAACCCCGGTCTAATCAAGAAGCGTGTGCTACGCACTGCTGCTCCTTCCCACCTGGCTACGGAGGCACCTCAAAGAAGTGAAAAGAAATGATGAGAGAGTGAGTGAAAGAGTGTTATGGTGAATGGGAATGAGTGGAAGAGCAAATGTAATTGGCCGAAAGAATACAAAGTTAATAACAACTTACATTACTTTATATGTATACTAACAAACATTTACTTACAATGCAAACACTATCACTGCATTCTCCCCTGCCTGCAAAAAAACTTGGGGCTAGGCCTGCACCACAATTAAAAATAACAGTAAGTTGAGGCGTCCAGAGTGCAATGCAGAAAGCAAGAGTCGAATAAATGAAATGAATGCCACAAGAATGAATGAATGTAAGTGTGTGAGAAAAAGAACACAAACCATAAATGTTATGGTTAAGTACAAACTAACCCTAGTTTTAATCTTTTATCATCTTGCTTATTTAGCTTAACTATTGTACATTAGTATTTAAATTTGTATTACACACCATTGCATCCTCTCCTGGTGTGTGAGAAAAAGATGAATGAATAATTGAAAAAAAAATAATAATAAATAAATACATATATATATACACACAGGTTAGTCCATAATTCATGGTACAACCGGCAAATGGCTGATTCTTTATTAAAAAATAAGTCGAAATTGCAGAATAAAGTTTTTTTTCATCTGAGGCTTCGATTGTGAGAAATTAGACTTTAAAATATTAATCGAGCATGGTATACTTGACTAAGACACCATTGAGCGGATCTCAATATCAACCACTATTTACTCTTCTGTTTGTATACAATGTCACAACTTGGCATATTATGATAAAATGTCATCATTTTTTATCATCAGTGTAATTTTACTTATTATCAGTATTCGCTATCAGTTTCAATCAAAATGGGGGATTTTAATTTCCCAGATATTGACTGGAATTTGTGGGCTGGTCACTCGCACACTAGCAAGGCTTTTGTGGATTTATTGGATGATTGTTTTCTACATCAGCATGTTCGTGAGGCAACAAGAGGGAGCAATACTCTTGATCTGATTATCAGTAGTGATTCTTCATGCATTAAGAATCTGCAGATAAATGAACCACTAGGTGGCAGTGATCACAGTGTGTTGAAGTGGGATTTACTCAAGGAGGTAACTACCATCAGAGGTAAAGGGAAGGGTTTTTGTTTTCGTAAAGGCGACTATGATGGTCTGAGACAGTATTTAAATTCTATACAGTGGGACCAACTGATGATGTTACCAACAGCGAACTCAAAATGGGAAGCATTCACGGAACTAATCTTGGAGGCTACCAGGCTTTGCATACCAACTAAGAAATATTGTTCAAGGTTTAGGCCTAAATGGTTGTCAGAAGAACTAATGAGACATGTGGCAGAGAAGAAAAATGCATGGGATACATACAAATTAATGGGTGACATGGAAGCCTATGATAGATATAAGTTGGTCTGTAACCAAGTCACAAAGGAGATTAGGCAGGAAAAGGCAGACTACGAAAAATCCTTGGCAAAGGATGCAAGGAAAAACAGAAAAGAGTTCTTTACATATTTAAACTCGAGAAGGAAAGGGATGAATCAGATTGGTCCACTGGATATTGATGGTTCAACAGTTGAGGATCCTGCTCAGGTGGCTAACAATCTAAACGAGTATTTTGCATCTACATTCACGCATGAGGAGTTATTCAGGAAGGAGAATGATGTAGGTAAAGTAAACATTGGCAGTGAGCTGGATGATTTTGTAATAACTGAGAGGAAAGTGGAGGAGAGATTGTTGAGGATAAACATAAAAAAGGCACCCGGGGTGGATGGGATCTATCCAGTTATATTAAAGGAGGCAGCAAAGGAAGTAAGCAAACCCCTAGCCATAATTATGAGAGCTTCTTTGGACTCAGGGGAGGTACCCATAGACTGGAGATGTGCAAATGTAACCCCAATTCACAAAGGAGGATCAAAGGCTGACACAAGTAATTATAGACCTGTTAGTTTAACTTCTGTTCCAGGTAAGTTAATGGAGGCACTGGTTAAAGAAGCATTGCAGGATCATCTAGACAAGAATTCAGTTATATCTCAGACGCAGCATTGTTTTGTTAAGGGCAGGTCTTGTCTGACCAATTTGATTGGATACTATGATGTAGTCACAAAAGAACTGGATGCAGGGAATAACTTTGATATTATATATTTGGATCTTAGAAAGACTTTCGATACTGTTGCACATGGAAGACTGCTGCACAAATTGGAGCAGTGTGGCATTGGAGGCAAATTGCTGCTATGGATAAGGGGATGGTTGAGTGGCAGAAGACAGAGAGTGGTAATCAATGGACAGTGCTCAACGTGGACTAATGTTATTAGTGGAGTTCCTCAGGGTTCAGTGTTGGGTCCGTTGTTGTTTTCGGTGTTTATGAATGATATTGATGATGGGATATCAAGTTTAATGTCCAAGTTTGTAGATGATACAAAGGTTGGCAGGGTTGTTAAGGACACTACTGATGCTATGCTGCTGCAACAGGATCTGGAAAGGTTGAACAGATGGGCTGAGAGGTGGCAAATGAAGTTTAACATTGACAAATGTAAAGTACTACATATGGGAAACAGTAACCCCAGAGCAAAGTATCAACTCTGCGGTACTACACTGACAGTGGTGGAGAATGAAAAGGTCCTGGGGGTAATTGTGCAGGCAGATATGAAGTTCTCTGAGCAGTGCAGACGAGCTGCAAGAGTAGCTCATGGTGTCTTGTCAATGATATACAGGAATTTTTCTAGCAGGGATAAGGAGGTGATTATTCCCTTGTATAAGGCAATGGTTAGGCCACATCTTGAGTACTGAATACAGGTCTGGAGGCCTCATTTCAAGAAGGATGTAGAGCTGCTGGAACGGGTACAGAGAAGGGCAAAAAGATTAGTGAATGGAACAAAGGGTTGCTCTTACGAAGAAAGGCTTAAGTTTCGCAAATTACAGAGTCTGGAGACTAGGCACCGGCGATGTGATCTGATAGAGGTGTATAAGGCTTTGAATGGTTTGAGCATGCTCTATGCCAATGGGATTCTTCATCTTGCTCAGAATAATCACCTGAGAGGGCATAAATTCAAATTGAGGAAGGACGGATGTCGGATAGACGTGCGGAAATTTGCCTTTGGCCAGCGAGTGGTTGGTTGGTGGAACCGACTTCCATCACTTGTTGTTGAAGTTGATAGCCTAAACAAATTTAAAGCTCAACTGGACAGGTATTTCGAACGAACGGAGGGGTGAAATGGGAGTGGGTTTTTTTTTTTTTTTTTTTTGGCTGATGCTGAATAAGCTTGCTTTCTTGCATCATATGCCTCTACTAATGCTAATGCTAAAACCCATCGATATGACAAGGTACAGTAATTGTGAACACACAGACATGCTCCTTGCATTAGGAGAATGTGCTGGAAGGGGTCCGGAAAATTTATCGCCCGCAATTCACAGCCAGCAATTAATCGCTAGGTCAGTTTATCGCATAAACAATTTATAGGCTACAAATGATCGCTAGCATATTTTACCATCTAGAAGCAATGAGATGTGTTTGGTCAAATCATAAAAAGTTATTTTTTATTTAAGTTTCTGCCTTAAGCTATGATTAGTATATTTTTGGAATTCTATGAACTATGAGGGAACAGTATGAAAATAAAAAAAAAAATGTATGGAAATATGTAATTTAATAGGTAGATTATGTATTTTAATAGTTACATGTATCACAAAAATAGTAAAAAATCCATTATTTAAACAATATACCAATTGGTTAATTTTAAACTAAACTAATTATAACATTAGGTATGTCATAGTACACATCAAAAATTCAAAATTAATGTTTATGCAATGTGCAGAATCAGTCACGTTGGGATAATTAATTACTAAGAAACTGTAATATTTACAACACAGTTATGTACATTAGTAATAAGAAATATTATGCGCATTACCTCTTAGATAATCAACAATATCACCCAGTTCATCGTATGCACTAACAAGCCTTTTAATTCGTTCATCACAATCGCGATACTTCTTTTTTTTTTGTTTCCTGGATCACTTCCACTTAAATATTGTTCAATGCGCATTTCGTTAATACTTTGTTCTTTTTTAATGCCATCGATAAATTTCCAAATGTTGGGATGATAAGCAGCGACTTTTTCCTCAAATCCTCTATGCCACCCTTCAACAGAATTATTCGTTCTTGGTAATCCTTCTAGAATAAGCTGGTGTAAGTTCCACATATCATGGGAATACTTTGGTGGTCGACGAAGATATCGTCTGGTTAGGCATCCAATCCATGTATCCTCAAAATAAACAACAACTTCTTGCGATTCAGGAAAAACACCATTTTCACACAAATGTTCAAAAACGACCGTCACAATTGGAGTGGGCACAAATGCAATTGCTGCCAAAATTTGCATATTAAAAGCAAAATTAGTATCAGTTTCATAACATTGTTTCAATCCATTATTCTGAATGGAACAAAAAATACATTGTGAAAAATGAAAAAAACAACCCCGTTGCGAAGCACCAGGAAAAACTCTTCTGCAAGCATTCATGGCACCTCCACAGCCAGGTGGGCAGGAGCAGCAGTGCGTAGCACACGCTTCTTGATTAGACCGGGGTTCAAGCCCATGCCCACCAAATACGGAGGATGCGGAAAAGTCAGGGAATGACGACCACATATCCCCGGAGCAATATGGCCTTAGTTGCTAATGCTCCTAAAAACCAAAATAACAACAAACAAGCATTCATCATCGCCGTCTCAAAATCTATAGCTATTGATTGCGGGGACATAGTCGGTTCCAGTACTCTCAGCTGCTGTAGTACAGATACATATGTTTCCTCAGACTTGTTAGGCAATAATGCAAGAACTAATGGAAGTGATATTTTGTCCTTGAATCCATGTATCGTATACAGCTGATAAAAAAGTAAGGGAACAGTTTTGAAAGTCCCATCGGCATAACAGTGTTCACTTCGTGCTAACGAGTGCAAATTTCTTTTCGTACTGAAAATTAACATACGATTGTAATCGGGTCCAGAATCAAATTGTAAAAACATTCTCCATTGCATGATGTTTTATATTCTTCTGTAAAAACTATGTCTCTACGATGCGTTGGAAGAACTGGGCCATCAAAATTTCAATTTCTTATATTTCGGATTGTTCGTTTCAGTGTCTACACTTGGAAGCTTTCGGGGCTGCTGCTTAGCTACAGATTCTCGAAACAGTTGAAATAATACTATGAGGAATATTATTTGTTGTTTCTGCATAAGTTCGAATGGTATCAAGAAGTTGTGCTGCCTCAATTCCTGCTGTGTATCCACAATGATTGTGCTCCTTCCATGTTTTAACGATATTGTTATCTACCGTAGTAACTTGATTGGCACATTTGTTTTTCGGTAATTTTGACACTTCCAATGAATTTTTGTTTCATTTTGCCTGTCTTTATAAAACAAATGTCCACTAAACACAATTTCGGTTTTCCTTTTTCTGATTTCAAAAATTCCACCGACATGATGCGTTCACAAACTCAAAAGGATGAAAAATAAACTCAAAATAAGAAAATGTTGTGATTGTAAGAGATTATAAACATATAGTACCTCCCTAATCAGCATGCCCTACTCCTACTCCCCTAAAACATGCTACTTAAGTTAAAGGGATTAAGTAAGTATACCTAATTCCAATTTTGGAAAATAACAGGCAATTAAATTAAAACACCTGCAATGGTATGTATTTCTAGGAAATGTATACCTAGCATATACCTTCCATTTTTAGCTGCACTTAATTCTTAAATAAACCTATAGAAAAACCTTATTTTCAATTTAAAATGACCAATAAATTTATATAAATTATATGTATTGCCTAGCGATAAAATATGCTAGTGATCATTTGTAGGCTATAAATTGTTTATGCGATAAACTGACGTGGCGGTAAAATGCTAGCGATTAATTGCTGGTGGTAAATTGCGGGAAATAAACTTTCCTAGACTCGTTCTGGAAATGCTTCTGCTGCAGCAAATTATTACAGAGAGAGAGAGAGAGAGAGAGAGAGAGAGAGAGAGAGAGAGAGAGAGAGAGAGAGAGAGAGAGAGAGAGAGAGAGATATCCCAATCGTCATTATCCAGACAGGTGAGTAATTCAAAGAGTAGAGGCAAACACCGTCTGACTGTGGTTTGTTCCATTCTCTGCATCAAAATCGTAGATTTCGTCGACAACTGCCTAATCATACAGAATAAAAAATTATGACAGATGTCAATAATAATCCTCGTCTTAGTAAGAGAGATCCTTCTTCTCGGCATAACATTTGCAGGTCGACAATTATTCGCATACTATGTGAGAAAAGGATGCATCCATTTCATGTCCAAAGAGTGCAAGGACTAAGAGCTCGTGATTTTGTTCACACAGATGGCTTTCCTCCATTGGTTAATTATGCATCCACAATTTTTATCACAAATTTTATGGACTGATGAGTCCAAATTCACAAGACATGGAATTTTCAATTTACATAATATGCATTGGTGGGCACTTGAAAATCCTCACATTATTGTTGAAATTCATTTTCAGGAAAGGTGGAACGTGAATGTCTGAGCTGGTATAACTGGTAACGAAATCATGCGACCTTATTTCCTTCCAGATAATTTAAGAGGTGCATTGTACTTACACGTCTTATGCAACAAGTTACCCAGACTATTAGAAAACGTATCTCTGGATACTAGAAGAACTATGGTTTTTCATCATGATGGTGCCCCAGCTCATTTTAGTCGAGAAGTGAGGAACTTTTTAAATGAGCAATACAAGCATTGGATTGGTCATGGTGGAATGATCTCTTGGCCACCATGGTCGCTGGATTTGACACCTTTGGAGTTTTACTTATGGGTCATATCCAAGCAATCATGTATTCTGAAGACACCATCAGTCTTGTACAATTGAAGGAAAGGAGTGTACTGGGTGTTTAAAACGCTAAAAACTCGAAGCACACTGGAATTCAAAATAATCTAGTGAGAAGGGCACAGCTTTGTATGCAACAGAATGGGCAATGTTTCCAACAAATCTGAATCTAATAAAAAGAAATTATCAAAAGGAAATATCATGCCTCATTTTAATTTACATATCCTATGCTAAAGTATGCACTGGACACTGTAAACAGAAGGGTAAATAGTGGTCGGTATAGAGATCCATTCAAAAGTGTCTTAGTCAAGTGGATGCATATTAACTAATATATTTAAAGTCCATTTTCTCAAAAATGAAGCCTCATATGAAAAAATTTATTCTGCAATTTCGACTTATTTTTTCACAAAGAATCAGCCTCTTGCCAGTACCAAGAATTACGAACCACCATGTATATATATATAACCTAACAGAAAAAAAAAAATATATATAAAAAATATAAGAAAAAAGTATACAAATAGAATGCATATTAGGAATGAAGTAAATGTGTGTCCCTCCCACTCACCCCTGGCAGTGAGGGGGAGATTATTCCCCCACTGCCAGCCAACTTATCCTATCCCCCCAGGTAGGATGGGCATTTTGACCATCCTACTGAATTCAATACTTACATGGACCTGACAATGATCACTGATAAAGACATATTGCCGCTCTGCTGCTGAGAAGCCATTTGGCAATCTGAACTGGGTACTCAACTCAGTTCCCTTTAACACCCCATCCTCAGGCGGGAAGGGGGGACATCTCTGTCTCCTCCCCTCTCTACCTCCCCCACATATCACCAGGTATCGTCCCCACTGACCTCTTTGGGGATGTTTACTCTATTGTCCCCATCCTTCTACCTGTTTCCCCCCAGCCTTCAGTCTTCTCCCTACTCTAACTAAACCGACCAAATACAGCCCTAACAATGTTGCCAAATTCTAATCAACACCTAAATCCAACCAATTTCTTGTTAACCTCTTTCGGCCTTTCCAAATTCTAGTGTTTACCCCCCCCCCATTTTAAACATATATACACACTGGTATTCAAAGAAATTGCATCACCTAGGAATTTCACATTTTGAACCCCTTTTTGTGATGGTATGTTACATTAATGACTAGCATCACAAATAGAAATATAAAAAAAAGTATATTTATTAATAGATAAGGCAAAGCTAAGTAATATTTGAGAGGTCCTCTCGAAATATTCCAAAATTAGCATTTCCAACCTTTATACAACAGTTTTGGTAAACACAACAATTACGGCTGAAATGTTATCAGAAGCCCTTAATTTGCTTCAGTTTATCATTTGGAAAACAAAATGAAAAGTTCACCAGGTGCAAACTAATATGTAGTTGAACTGTACCTGACCCTGATGACAGCAGCAAGCTGTCACTGCATTTACAAGGTCAATTTCTGAAGAAAATCAACTGATAGTTCGTGGTTCCAAACACAAATTATGGCTTCCTGAAGTTCAAAAAGGGTCTTTGGTTTCTTTCTGGAAACTGCAGATTCCACATGATGCCAACAGTTCTCATAGGATTCAGGTCTGGGCTGTTTCCTGACCAGCTAACAGATGTAAAGGACTGTTCTTCAACGATTTTTTTACCTGTAACAAATGTAAACACATTACTGTCAGTGGGGAACTAAGGAAAAATTGGGTCCTAGACAAGGTTCTCATTTCGGGTCCCACCTAGGTTTGCCACCTTTCAGTAATTGTAATGGAGGACATAGTTGAATGGGTTAAAAAAGGTCTTCTTTTGCTAAATATGAAAATACATTTAAACTCTATTATTGAATTATTAGGGAAAACACATTAGGGAAACTTTTCTAAGGAGCCCAAGGAAATCCACTACGAGGGCAAGCAAAGAACTTCACATCCCAGAAACTACAGTTTGGCGCATTTTGCGGATATATTGTTTGTTTGTTGTTTGGGAGCATTAGCAACTAAGGCCATATTGCTCCGGGGATATGCGGTGGTCATTCCCTGACCTTTCCACATCCTCCGTATTTGGTGGTCACGGGCTCAAACCCCGGTCTAATCAAGAAGCGTGTGCTACGCACTGCGGCTTCTTCCCACCTGGCTACGGAGGCGCCGCATGTGTGTGTTTTGCGGAAGCAATTACTAATGAAACCATATCGTCTAACCCTGTTGCAGTCTTTGAAACCAGATGATCTGTGCGCGAGGAGTAACTTCTGCACTGCACTGCAGAGCCGCATGGAACAAGATGACACGTTTGCTGACAGTGATTTTTTCTGATGAATCGACCTTCCATTTGTCAGGGAAAGTGAATAAGCAGAATGTGCAATTTTGGGGGACATCAAATCTGCATACATATGTGGAACACGAGCGGGACTCTCCAAAAGTAAATGTATTTTGCACCATATCTCAAAGGAAAGTTTACGGTCCATTTTCCTTTTGTGAAAAGATTGTAACTGGGGAGATTTATCTGGATTTATTACGCTTGTGGCTTCTACCCCAACTACGGGACGATAGTGCAAACTTCATCCTACAGCAAGATGGTGCCCCATGTCACTTCCATCACATAGTCCGGAATTTTTTAAACGGCCATTTACCGTAGCGATGGATCAGACGTGGGAGTGATGCAAATCAGCAGATCGAATCCTGGCCGCCTCGGTCTCCCGACCTAATGCCATGCGATTTCTTCCTGTGGGGTTTCGTGAAGGATAATGTTTTTGTGCCTGCAACTATACCAGAACTGAAAGATTGGATCATCAAAACCATTGACAGCATCACTACTGACTTACTAAGCCATGTGTGGGAAGAATTCCTTTTCCGAGTTGATGTCTGCCGGATCACTATATATATAATCATATATAATTATACATATATTAAAATAATGTTTGGAATATTTGAAAACAATCTTTCATAATAAAAAAATAATAAAAAGGCAAAGCAAACATCAGAGGCAGCAAAAAGCACATTCCTCTACATGATGCCTGAAATATAAAAATAATAATAATAAATTAGAATGAGGATTCAAAAAATAATAAAAATAATGCCAGCAGCATGGCAAGACAGAAGAGTGAAAATAGTCAAAATTAAACATAACGATCAAACCAACATAACGATCAAACCAACGATCAAAAATACTGCAGCATCTGCTGCAGTATTTTTACTCTTTCCTCCCTGTATCTAAAAATACTGCAGCAGATGCTGCAGTATTTTTAGATGCTGGTATCTGTCCAATTAAAAATAGGACAGATACCAGCACTCTAATGCAAAGCCACACCACTGACAAAAAGTAATCTTAACCAGATTATATAGACAAATAATAAAGTATTATTTTATTAAATTTTCGCTGCATCAGGACCATCGCTATTCAAGTCTTCTGCGTTGACTCACCTTTGCAGTGATTTGTCTACCGATCGAAATGCAGTGATTCCCTGACCATTATTGGCCTTGTGGTCCTCTGTTGAGATGGGGCGTAATGGTCAGTCTATTTTAGTTTTATTTTATTTAAATGTAGTTGGTTTACTTCTCTGCTGGTGATATTTCACAAAAATTTGGACTTGGTGCCCGTCAGAGGGGACGCCATTAAATTTCTATTTAATTGGCTTTCAAAATTTAATTGATTATTATCTTTGTATTTAGAATTTCTAAATTATCTTGGAGAGTTTCTGCTGCAATATTTTTACTGTTGTTACCCTTCTCTTTCCTCCCTGCTGGTTTGATTGTTATGTTTAATTTTGACTATTTTCGCTCTTCTGTCTTGCCATGCTACTGGCATTATTTTTATTTTCATTTCAATTTACTTTACTTTTACGCACACACACAGACAGACAGACAGACAGACAGAGAGCCAAAACATTATGACCACCTACCTAATATGATGTTGGTCCTCCACATGCAGCCAAAATAGCTTGTACCCGGCGAGACATGGATGCAACAGGATTTTTAAATGTGTCTCTTGTGGTATCTGGTACCAACACATAACCAGCAGATCCTTTAACTCCTGTAAGGTCTGTGGCTGAGACACCACAGATCGGAGTTGCTGTTCCAATACAAACCACAGATGCTCGATGGGATTGATGTCTGGGGAATTTGGAGGCCAGGACAATACCTGGAAGTCTTCTCATGTTCTGTGAACCACACCACCCAGATCACGAACAATCTGGGTGGTGTGGCATGGTGCATTATCTTGCTGAAAGATGGCATCGCCAGAGGGGGAAGACCGTTGCCATGAAAGGGTGTACCTCGTCACCAATGATGTTTAGGTTGGTGGTAGATGTCAGAGCCCGGCACATAGATGACTGGACCCAGGGTATCCTAGCAGAACATCTCCCAAAGCATGACACCATTGCTACTGGCCTGTGTTTGTCCCACGGCACATCAAGGCGCCATTAATTCAACAGGTAAACGATGCAAATGAACCCTACAGTCCACATGGTGCAACAGGAAACATGATTCAAAGGACCAGATGACTTTCTTCGAATCACTCAGTTTCGATGCTCGCGTGCCCATTGTAGGCACTGTCACTGGTGAACTGTGGTTAGCAGTTGGAGTGGCTAAGCAACCCCATTTTCAGCAGGGTTCGATGTACTGTGTGTTGTGACACATTACTCCTGTCACCAGCATTCCAATTACCGGCGAGTTGCACCACAGTCGCCCTTCTGTTGCCACGTACCATTCAGAAGAGCCTTTGCTCACCTCAAGCATCAATATGCCATGGTCATCCAACACCTTACTGGCAGTTTGCGGATTTTCCCTCCTCAGACCACTTTCGGTAGGTATTAACTATGGCTGACCATGAGCACCCCACCAGCCATGCTGTTTTGGATATGCTCTGACCCAGTCATCTGGCCATTACAATTTAGCCTCTGTCAAACTTGCTTAAGTCCACTGCCTTTCCCATCTGAAGAACAAGAGTAACACTGATTAACGGAACTCAGTATCATGTGTTATTTATACCATATCCCGACCCACGCATGCGTGTAGTTCAACGGCAGTTGCTTCGATTTGCATAACGACTTGCTGGTCATAATGTTCTGGATCATCGGTGTATCTATATATATATATATATATATATATAGGCCTTACCACTGAAATCCTCGGAAATTAGGTATCAGTGGCAGGGCCTGCCAGAGTACTTAAATAATCTACAGGGCACCTGACCTGCCCCCTGGTGGCAAAGTGTTGGCAACGGTGGGTTTTAATAGGGGCCCAACATCTAAATGGTCAGAGAAACAACAGAACATAACACCACACAATAAACCACTCCCCACACACTTTTTAAATCTCTAGCCTCCACAGAGTTTTGTGTCACACGTACAAAGGATACAACACAGAGATGGGGAAACCCCCTGGTGCCATCAGACAACTAACACACTTTAAACTTGTATAAGACAATGGTTAGGCTGCATTTTGAGTACTGCATATAAGTCTGGAGGTCTCAATTTAGAAAGTATGTAGATCGGCTGGAACAGGTGCAGTAAAGAGCAATGAGATTGGTGAAGGAACGAACCGGTAGTCTTACCAAGATAGGCTTCAGCAAATTGCAAAGTCAGGAGACTTCAGCCAGCAGGTGGTTTATGGATTGTTGGAATAAGCTTATGCTGCCTTGAGCCAGCAGGTGGTTTATGGATTGTTGGAATAAGCTTATGTTTTGTTGTGGAAATCGGCAGCTTGAATAAATTTAAAAAAGAACTAAGCAAATCATTAGAGGGTTTTTTTTTTTTTTTTGCAGATGCTTTTATAGGATTGCTTTCTTGCATCATATGCCACTATTACCAATAAACATTTTCTCCTTTTTATGGATTTTTTCTGCCCTGTGACAGGTACTGGTACTGAGTGCACGGGGAAGTTGGATAAGTCCAGTTACTATCATTATTTTTATTAATTTACATTTTTGTTTTTTAAATAATAATAATTCTAACATTATCTTTAGTCATCTTAATAAGACAGCATAAGCTGGAAAAACGAGAAATCTTACCTGCATCTTTTTTAAACACTGGAGGAAGCTTTAGCATTTTATCAAAGTTGGCACGTTTGTATTCATCATCTTCATCAACTATGGTATCTGGTTTTCCTTTCTTTCCAGGAACAGACAGAGATATAATTTCATGATGAAACAAGCCACTCTGCAGAGATACAGACAAATTCAAATTTAATCCACAAAAATTTATTTCTAACCTGCTGCTAAGAGGAATTAGAGGAATAACTGCTAATACCACTATATGACCAAAAATATTCATGCACAATCACAAAAAAGGTCTTTCAATTTAAAAACCTAATCACTAATAGGTTCACTTTTTTGCTTATGTAATCACCTCAACTAATTTCAATAGTACAGTCAGTCCTCGTATAGTACGATAGTTGTGTTCCTAGAAACCCTCGTGCAATGCAAAATCGTGCAATATAAACAACAGGCCCTATGGGAAAAATAGGGTTAGGTGCCAACCACCCACGATTAAACACACATTTTTAACCAAAACATTACCAAACACAATAAATAATCGTAATAATAAAATAGTGTATTTTATTACGACTATTACGTAATAAAATATTGCTAATGCTTTTGCTTCTATCGTAAGCAAACTTGTTTTTTGTTTGATTTTCTATCCAAACAGTTGACAGCCATTGCATCTCTTCCAATTCTTTGTGCCTTAATTTAATGGATTTTAATTACACTTTGAGTTGTTCCCACTATGAAAGTTGTTTTTATTTTCTCTGCATTCTTTGTAATTCTCGGCGTTGCCTCATTTAGGTCTGTAGCACGTGCAATATCACGTGGTATCTCATTTCGCTCAAAGCATTTCACAGTTTCATATTTTTTCGCTATCGACAGTGGCAGACTGGCCATAAGCCTTATCAGGGAAACCCCGGTGAGCCAGAGGCCAGTGTGATTTTGGCCATAAACCGTAGTATGAGGCCACTATAAATTTTCCTGGGTAAGAATTTTTGACCCAGTCCACCTCTGTTTATCAATATTGCTTTTTTTTTTCTCTCTGAATCTGCAGTGTCTTCACCAGGACACTTTCTTTTCACACCTTTTAAGTATTTTACTCATTTTTAGGGAATAAAGCACAATTACAAAACGAGGAGGCACGCTTGATACACATAAACAAAGCTGCGTGCGTGTAGCAACTGAATAAACAGTTGCTACGCGCGTAAAGGCAGAGATACACTATTAACACCTCACATTTTACTAAAGCATATTTCTAGGGGTTACTACCATAAAACAATAAAAACAATTTCCAGTTGGTTTCTGCTAGTGGAATCTATTATAAACTGGTAGTAACCTCGATCTAATTGCATTTGCGATTATACCGATAGCTGGAATTGTGTTGGTTTTTACGTTATTATGGTGAAATGTGTTTCCCCTTCACTGATATAAAACACATAAATACACTTTCAGAATTTCTCTTCATTCCTATCGTGTTGCGTTCGGTTGGGGTGATTCCACGTTCGACTGCCATTTCTGGTAAACACAAAGGCGAATCGTGCATAAGCAAATTCAGTTCGTGATATATAAGATATCGTTCCCCTATTTATAAATCATGTATGATTGAATTCGTGTAATGTAAGCACATGTTATACGAGGACTGACTGTACTGCCAAAAGAATGGGGACATATAATTGCCAAAGGATTTCACAGTTTTAAGCATAGACAAGACCAAGTCCACCTGGGCATACTTTCTGTGAACTTCTGGTAAGTGTCAGTAAAAATTTGTCTCCATATTCCTCACATAAGGAGCACCTTCCAGGGCCATTTTGAAAGAGGGTCATTTTGGCTACAGAGAAAATTAATACTCCAGTTCAATACACAGGCATTTAATGAGTTGATGTCATTTGGTTCTGAGCCAGCTAGTTAGTCCAACTTCCTGACATCACTGTCCACAATCCGTCCTATATTACTCTCACTGCATGACATGTAGCATTTTTTCTTTTGATAGGTCCATTTCCATAGTACTGCCATATTGCCAAATAGTTATCCAATGGACTTCATAGTTTTTTGAAGAACTGGCAATAAACCAATTCTAAACCAGATGAATTTCCTACCATATGATCACCTCCTTCACACTTTGTGGTTAAGATGATACAATCTGATAGGAAGTCTTCTGAGTAACTGCCATATCTAAACACATCCATCAGAATAAGTAATCATGTAGTTAGATCCCTCACTCGTTTTGCTACTATTATAGAGTCATGAATATCAGGAATGACATTTAACATTGACAAATACAAAGCTGCATATAGGTAGCAGTAACCCCAGAGTAAAGTACCAACTCTGCAATACTACACTCAGTGTAGTGGAGAATGAAAAAGACCTCATAGTAATTGTGCAGTCAGAGGTTTTCTGGGCAGTGCAGGCAGTCTCCAAGAGCAGCTCATCAGGTCTTATCAATGATATAGAGGAATTTTGCTAGAAGGGATAAGAATCTGATTACCTTTGTATAAGGCAATGGTCAAGCCACAACTTGAGTACTACATACAGGACTGGAGGTCTCATTTTAGGAAGGATGTAGAGCTGCTGGAATGAGTACAGAGAAGGGCAACAAGACTGGTTAGATAAAAAAGAGATGCTCTTACCAAGAAAGGTTTAAGTTCTGTAAACTGCAGTGTCTGGAGACTAAGCACCTGCAATGTGATCTGTTTAAGGTGTATAAGCCATGAATGGTTTGAGCAGGATCAATGCTGATAGGATTCTTCCTCTCAGGGGGCATAAATTCAAATTGAGGAAAGACAGTAGCAGAATACAGTAGTGGTAGTAGTAGACAGTAGTGTGAAAAATTGCCTTTAGCCAGCAAGTAGTTGATTGCTGGAACAAACTTCCATCTGTCGTTGTGGAAGTTGATAATTTAAATAATTTTTTTTTTTTTTTTTTATGTGAACCACAAACACGAGAGGTATTAGAACCTATAGAACTTAGTACAGTGCTTGGGTTGGAGGTTGAGAAGACGAAAGAAGATAGTTGTTGACATTGGACTTGAACTTCTGCAGATTGTAATTTTCAGGAAATACATAAGAAGGAAGGTTGTTCCAGAAAACGGCAGTTGAACGAATAAATGAGGAAGATGAAAAGTTGGTTCTGTGAGTTTGGAGTTGGACGGTATATGGATGTTGTCTGCACGTGTTCGGACTGTTTTGAAATAGAGAGTAGGAATTATAGAATCCAATTCAGAAGAACAGTGCCCATGGAAGTATCTGTAGAAGAGGCATGTAGCAGAAACAGTACGTCTATGAGAAAGCGAGTGGAGAGACTCTGTTAGAGATGAATCATTAATTAACCTAACTGCCCTCTTCTGAATGGAATCAAGAAGCCTGAGAGTGGTTTTGGGGGCACCACCCCAGATGTGGAAACAATATTCCATGGCGAGGCGGATTTGCGATTTCAGAGTGAGCAGCTGTTTGGAAGAAAAGTAACGCCGAGAGCGAAAGAGAAAACCAAATTGTTTAGATGCAGGAGAAGCAATATTTGTAATGTGCTTGTGCCAAGAGAGATTAGAAGTCAGGGTAACCCTCAAAAGAGATATATCATTTTGCCTAGAAATCGGAGTGTCACTAAAGATAAGCACAGGAGCAGAAGAAGCCTTTTTGCGAGATATAAGACAACATTGAGTGGTAGAAGGGTTGAAATCAACTGAGTTGTCTTTGCCCCACTGGAGAATTACCTGAAGATCGGCACTTAAGGAATTGGCAACAGATTTTCGAGAAGTTGAAGCTGATTGAGCAGGACAAGGTTTCTCAAAATGGAAAGTGGAATGCAATGTGCTATCATCGGCAAAACTATGGATAGGATTTCCAGTTAACGGAAGAAGGTCATTAATGTACAAGAGGGAAAGAGTGGTGGAAAGAACTGAACCTTGGGGGACACCGGCATTAGTGGAGAAATTAGAAGACAGAGAGCCACCTACCATCATACTCAGTGAGTGATCAGAGAGAAAACTGGATAACCAATTACTAAAAACAGTTGGCAAACCATAACATGGAAGCTTGTTTAGAAGACCTTTATGCCAAACACAATCAAAAGCCTTTGAGATGTCAAGAGCAACTACTTGTGTTTCACTGAACCTTTCCATTGAATTAGTCCATAAATGGGTAACATAAGCCAGAATATCACCAGTGGATTGACACTGACGGAATCCATACTGGCAATCGTTGATCAGATGGAAGGTTTCTAGGTAGTTTAAGAGTTGGCAGTTAATTGATTTCTCCATTACTTTAGAAAGAGTAGAAGTAATTGCAATGGGACAATAATTGGATGGGAGGGATTTGTCACCCTTTTTAGGAACTGGCTGGATATGAGCAAATTTCCAAGCAGAAGGAAAAACACTTTGGAATAAGAAAGTAAAAAAAGGCGGAAAAGAATAGGAGTAAGTTCAGGAGCACAGGTTTTGAGAACAAGTGGAGAAATATCATCAGGACCTGGAGCTTTCTTAGCATCAAGATTCATCAAAATCCTTCTGATATCATTATGACGGAAGACCACAGGAAGCATTGAATGGAGCGTGTTGGGTATGGTGGGAGGTGTTTTACCAAGATCATTAATTCATGAGATGGAAGAAAAATGGGATGCTAGCAGGTCAGCTTTATCCTTGGCTGAAGTGACAACAGAACCATCTGGTTTGGACAGAGGTGGGAGCAGAGATGGGCAAAAGTTGCAACCAATAGCTTTGGCAAGAGACCAGAATGCTCGGCTACCATTAGGGCAAGAAGCATGTTTTCTACTCTTAGCCTGTTCAAACTCTAGTTTGGACTGATTAATAACTGCTTTACAATTGTTGCGAGCTTTGGTGTAGGCAGAAAATGAAACTAAAGAATTAGAAATAAGCGAATTACGATATGCAACATTCTTCTCTTGAACAGCCTTAGCACATTTATTGGAAAACAAAAGTTTAAGATAAAGGACGAGATTTTAAAGTGGAGTGTGGGATAAAGGATTCCATCCCTGCAAGAATAATTTTACTGACTCGATCTGAACAAACGTTGACATCAGAAGTTTTGAAACAGTAATCCGACCAAGGAAAAGAAGTCTCGCAGGTCATCCCATTTTGCATTCTTGTAATACCAAACAACACGAGTTTCGGAATAGCCATGAGATAAAGGTTCCATTGGAGAAGAGACAATCACCAAGTTGCGATCTGAAGTGCCTAAAGGACCTCTCATTTCAACCATGTACTTAGAAGGGTTGTTTGTGAGAAAAAGATCAAGCATATTGGCTGTACGATTAGGATTGTCCAGAATTCTTGTAGGTAAATGAACAATCTGTGCTAGATCATTAGTAATTGCAAAAGCCTCAGCATCTCAACCTGCTCGGTCGGTGTGAGTGTGACTAGAAAACGGAAGCCAGCTGGAGTTGTGAACATTAAAATCACCAAGGAAAATTACCTCACTGTTAGGAAAGTTGGACTGGAGAAAGTCAAGTTGCAAAGAGAGGAAGTCAAAGAGATCCAAGTGATTGGTGGAGTTGGGAGAACAGGAGACACAACAGATGAATTTGACACAATGAGGTAGAGAGATTTTAAGCCAGAGAAGATCAAAGAGAAAAGATTCCAAATTTCCAAGTCTCTGACAGGGAATATCAGAATGGACATATGCACAAGTACCACCTTTGAGGCGAAAGGAATCATACAGCAAATAATTTGGGCATCTGAGATGAGCAGTGGTTGAATCAACCGATAACTGAGATTCTGTCAGAAAAAGTACATGGGGTTTGGCAGACTGCAAGTGGAAATGGACATCATTGAGATTAGAATTGAGACCACGTATATTTGTGAAATGAATTAGGAAGTCCATGGGAGATTTAGATCTTTTCGCAGATAAGCTCGCTCTATTATTTTGACAATTCATGGTGTATTCAATAGTAAGAAAAAGTGGGGGGGGCATGCTGAACGAAGTAATTAAATTTTTGGATATGGCGTACATATGGTAAGAATATACCCAGATCCTTGACATAGCGTGGCCTCGACAATGCTCCCCGCATACACACTACTTGGACTCCCTCCAGTCACTATCTGGCAGAGTAGAGGTAGCAACATTATTCACTGGCTGATCTGCAAGCCTCCTAGAGAGTTACCAATAGGTTCGGTCCAGTGTACTAACTAGCGGCCGGCCTGCGAACGCCGTTTTAGAGCTGTACTCTCGAAATGTAAGGAATATTGGATCTCACCTCGACGTTCATCATAACCTCAAAAGTCATCAATCATACTGCATGATGCAAGAGATAGGGAAGGGTTGACCGGAACTTAGCTCTAGAGACTAAACATGGGTTCCACCACTTCAAGCCTCCAATAAGCAAAGTGGTGGTATTTCACCGGTTTATTAGAGTCATCTACCACCTAGTACTGCCTGGTAACGTAGAGGGGCGGCGTTCCTATATGTGGTGTGGGCGCCACACCTCGACCCCTGCTTACGTTGGTTCACACCTTGGTGGTCACCCACTATGTACTTGTGCATGGAGGTTATACCCAGGATTACTAACAGTCCCACCATCGTGAAGGTGCAACCAGACGATTTGGCTGTCACAGAGCTTCCGGACTTCGCCGAAATTGGGTCCACTTGACTTGAGTGCCACCTGAATATCAGTTCCATCAGCGTTTTAGACTCCCAGGTAGCAAGTACAGCTTGTCTGGCATATCTGAGAGAATGTCTGTGACAACCTCAAGGACCATAAGGACCAAGGACCAACATAAGGACCAACAAAAAGACTTGAGATAGCGAGATTTGGAAGCTAATCAATACTTACGAGTCCGTAGAAATACCGCTCGTGAATTCCCGCCATTTTTACACGATAGCATAAGCTTAGTGTCGTATAGTGCATAATATAATATTGTCAATTAATCAGTAAATCTATTAATCTTGATAAACTTTATTGTCAATTAAATTGTACTTTTAACTCTATATATATATATATATATATATAACGACTTAATCTAACAAATAATTAATACATAACTATAGTGGTACACGTGATACGGAAGTTGTATAAAGGAAACTCGTAGAAAACACTAGATACCGAAAAAAATATATATATAACATAACTGTTTTGGGATATAACTTAAGGATTTAATTTTTGTTTTGAATTTTATTGAATTAAATCGGAATCATGATTCTGACCAGAGCAGCAAAGCAAAAGGCTCAAGCTAATGGGAGTGCTGTGGTTCAGGGGAGAACTGATGGGGACAGTTGCCCTCTGAATCACAGTCTATTAAAATGCACTGTTTGCTTGATGTTTGCGGAGCAGTCGGGTACGGGACATGATACTGCCAAGGGGGATGTCTTTGTGTGTGCACGATGTAAGGAGTGCAAGGAAATCAGGCGACAACTCAGCGTTGTTATGGGCCTTTATGAGAGCTTGAAGGACAGGGTGGATGCCCTCGAAGGAAATAAATTGAGGGGCCCATCAAGCTCTCAGCTGCCCACATCAACGCCAGAGCTTGCACTTGGTCATCAGGCAACATAGAAGCAGCCCCCTAGGCAGAATGCGCTGGTCCCACAGGAACTAGTAGTTGTTGGTGACTATATTGTCAGGGAAACGGGGAACATCCTTTGTAAAAAGGATAGGTGGAATAGGACCAGGGTATGTCTGCCAGGGGCAAAGGTTGATGACGTTGTAAAGCGGATATCATCTTTTAAGGGCACAAAAGGTGATATAGTTGTACACGTTGGCACTAATGATATTAAGAGTAGGAGACCGGCGGAATTACTTAGCAAGTACAGGTCACTGTTGAAAAAAAGCCGTGAATTAGGGTTGAACTTGAAAGTGTCTGCAATTCTGCCCAGACACGATAGGAGGGAGTATATGATGAGAGCCTTGTCGATCAATTCGGCCCTGGAGGGATTGTGCAAGGCTCAAGGGGTAGAATTTTTTTCAGCCTGGACTGTACTTGTTAACAGGAGAGATTGCTTCTACAGGGATGGGATACACTTAAATAGAAAGGGTGCAAGAATTTTTGCTGATGCTGTTGAGGCAGTGTTAGGTGGGTCGGAAAACTGCTAGTTGGGGGGGATACAAGGACTAATAGATTAACAGTAGCCAGCGGCAGAGGTGGAAGTGATTCTTGCACTGCTTCTATTGAAATGAGCAGAAGTCTGAAAAACAAGATGGAGGATATTTCAGAGACAGCTGGTAGTCATTGCGGTACAAGTAAACACATGGGTTGTGTTAGGGTAGCTAAGAATAGAAACAGGTGCATGTATACCTGCGTGTACACCAATGCTAGGAGTTTGGTAAATAAATTTGATGAATTTGAGGTATTGCTCAAAACATCAAAGGCAGATATTGTTGGGATATCAGAGACGTGGTGTCACACAGATATAAGTAATGCGGAACTGGAATTTGGGGCATACAATGTGTATAGAAAGGATAGACAGGACAGGAGGGGAGGAGGGGTTATGCTATTAATTAAGAAACACATAAAGTCCAAGGAAGTGAAGCCAGTCGACATCGATGGACAGGGCAGCGTCGAGTCAGTTTGGTGTGACATAAGCATAGGGAAATCAAAATTGAGAGTAGGAGTGTGCTATAGGCCTAATGACTCTGATGAGTATAATAAGATATTGTACAGGGAAATAGAGTGGGCCAGTAAATCAGAGAGTCTTATAATGGGGGACTTTAATTTCCCAGATATTGACTGGAATTTGTGGGTTGGTCACTCGCACACTAGCAAGGCTTTTGTGGATTTATTGGATGATTGTTTTCTACATCAGCATGTTCCTGAGGCAACAAGAGGGAGCAATACTCTTGATCTGATTATCAGTAGTGATTCTTCATGCATTAAGAACCTGCAGATAAATGAACCACTAGGTGGCAGTGATCACAGTGTGCTGAAGTGGGATTTACTCAAGGAGGTAACTACCATCAGAGGTAAAGGGAAGGGTTTTTGTTTTCGTAAAGGCGACTATGATGGTCTGAGACAGTATTTAAATTCTATACAGTGGGACCAACTGATGATGTTACCAACAGCAAACTCAAAATGGGAAGCATTCAAGGAACTAATCTTGGAGGCTACCAGGCTTTACATACCAACTAAGAAATATTGTTCAAGGTTTAGGCCTAAATGGTTGTCAGATGAACTAATGAGACATGTGGCAGAGAAGAAAAATGCATGGGATACATACAAATTAATGGGTGACATCGAAGCCTATGATAGATATAAGTTGGTCTGTAACCAAGTCACAAAGGAGATTAGGCAGGCAAAGGCAGACTATGAAAAATCCTTGGCAAAGGACGCAAAGAAAAACAGAAAAGAGTTCTTTACATACTTGAACTCGAAAAGGAAAGGGATGAATCAGATTGGTCCACTGGATATTGATGGTTCAACAGTTGAGGATCCTGCTCAGGTGGCTAACAATCTAAACGAGTATTTTGCATCTACATTCACGCATGAGGAGTTATTCAGGAAGGAGAATGATGTAGGTAAAGTAAACATTGGCAGTGAGCTGGATGATTTTGTAATAACTGAGAGGAAAGTGGAGGAGAGATTGTTGAGGATAAACATAAAAAAGGCACCTGGGGTGGATGGGATCTATCCAGTTATATTAAAGGAGGCAGCAAAGGAAGTATGCAAACCCCTAGCCATAATTATGAGAGCTTCTTTGGACTCAGGGGAGGTACCCATAGACTGGAGATGTGCAAATGTAACCCCAATTCACAAAGGAGGATCAAAGGCTGACACAAGTAATTATAGACCTGTTAGTTTAACTTCTGTTCCAGGTAAATTAATGGAGGCACTGGTTAAAGAAGCAGGATCATCTAGACAAGAATTCAGTTATAGCTCAGACGCAGCATGGTTTTGTTAAGGGCAGGTCTTGCCAATTTGATTGGATACTATGATGTAGTCACAAAAGAACTGGATGCAGGGAATAACTTTGATATTATATATTTGGATCTTAGAAAGGCTTTTGATACTGTTGCACATGGAAGACTGCTGCACAAATTGGAGCAGTGTGGCATTGGAGGCAAATTGCTGCTATGGATAAGGGGATGGTTGAGTGGCAGAAGACAGAGAGTGGTAATCAATGGACACTGCTCAACGTGGACTAATGTTATTAGTGGAGTTCCTCAAGGTTCAGTGTTGGGTCCGTTGTTGTTTTCGGTGTTTATGAATGATATTGATGATGGGATATCAAGTTTAATGTCCAAGTTTGCAGATGATACAAAGGTTGGCAGGGTCGTTAAGGACAATACTGACGCTATGCTGCTGCAACAGGATCTGGAAAGGTTGAACAGATGGGCTGAGAGGTGGCAAATGAGGTTTAACATCGACAAATGTAAAGTGCTGCATATGGGAAACAGTAACCCCAGAGCAACGTATCAACTCTGCGGTACTACACTGACAGTGGTGGAGAATGAAAAGGACCTGGGGGTAATTGTGCAGGCAGATATGAAGTTCTCTGAGCAGTGCAGACGAGCTGCAAGAGTAGCTCATGGTGTCTTGTCAATGATATACAGGAATTTTTCTAGCAGGGATAAGGAGGTGATTATTCCCTTGTATAAGGCAATGGTAAGGCCACATCTTGAGTACTGTATACAGGTCTGGAGGCCTCATTTCAAGAAGGATGTAGAGCTGCTGGAATGGGTACAGAGAAGGGCAACAAGATTAGTAAATGGAACAAAGGGTTGCTCTTACGAAGAAAGGCTTAAGTTTTGCAAATTACAGAGTCTGGAGACTAGGCACCGGCAAGGTGATCTGATAGAGGTGTATAAGGCTTTGAATGGTTTGAGCATGCTCAATGCCAATGGGATTCTTCATCTTTCTCAGAATAATCACCTGAGAGGGCATAAATTCAAATTGAGGAAGGACGGATGTCGGATAGATGTGCGGAAATTTGCCTTTGGCCAGCGGGTGGTTGGTTGGTGGAACCGACTTCCATCACTTGTTGTTGAAATTGATAGCCTAAACAAATTTAAAGCTCAACTGGACAGGTATTTCGAACGAACGGAGGGGTGAAATGGGAGTGGGTTTTTTTTTTTTTTTTGGCTGATGCTGAATAAGCTTGCTTTCTCGCATCATATGCCTCTGCTAATGGTAATGCTAAGGAAATTTATGAGGAACTGGACAAAATTTTGGAGCAAATGGGAAGTGTGGGGTTTTTTTTTTTTTTTTTTGGCTCATGCTGTATAAGCTTGCTTTCTTGCATGATATGTCTCTACTAATGCTACATCCAAATGTTGTTTCACAATGGTGACCATGATATTGGGCTCATATCCAGTTGCATCTAGCTCCCTATATGGTTGATACCAATAGAGGTTTCTGTGGCCTCTTGACTTGCTTTGTGATGTTTTATAACATGCTTGATACACACAAACTGTTCTCTTTATGGTTGATCAAAAGTGTATACCATGAGTTTATGAGGTTTGTATTCGAACCTCATTGAGCCATCACTGATAAATAACTGAAAATTAAAGTGAACTATATATTTTCTAACCACTTCCAATCGACTTATTGCGGGTGCATGGGACCCATGAGATTTCTATTGTTATCTTCCATTTATGAGCCATTATGCATGCATGCATGGAAGCTTCTGTCACATTGCACAATATTCATGGGGGGGAAATACTTTATTGTCATACAGCCTGTTTATTCCGGGCAAATTATAAGTAATGGAACAATTACCTGGAGTAAATTTACAGAAAAAGCTTCCGACGTGGTAGAGCAATAAAATATTACTGTAGATGACATGCCAAAGCTAGTTGTGTGCATCTCACAATACTATACATTAAAGCAGCATTCTATAGCAAAGTTTGAATGCTCTTAACTGATCCTTTTACAAATTAATATAAGCATAATTTTAGGGCAATAAAGGGTGAACAGAAAGTGGACACGGAAGAGTCCAAATGGATTAACTATTAATGAAATCGACTTCATCCTCACTAACAGAAGATATATTGTGAATGATGTTACCGTCCTGAATAAGGTAAATGTTGGAAGTGATCACAGAATGGTAAGATGTACACTTGATATAGATGTAGGAAAGGAAAGGAAAAAACTGACTCGAGTAAATAATAAAAAGATCTTTGAGATAATAGTAGAGGAGAAAAAGCAGTATGTACTGGAACTTAAGAACAAGTTTGAGCTTCTGCAGACTGCTCAGGACCAAGATATCGACAAGGAATATTACAACTTTCTGAAAGTGATAAATCCCAAAAAACCTATAGGAAAAAAGAAATCCAAAGAAGAAAAAATTAGTCGAGAAACACTTGTCATGATGAACCAAAGACGACAAATGAAAAGTAAGAAAAACACTGAGAGGGAGAAAATTGAGTATACTGAGTTATGCAAAGCCATTAGAAAGAGACTCAGAGAGGACATAAGATTTAACACAAGAAAATTAGAACAAGCATTAAGAGAAAACAAAGGGTTTAAATAAGCAGCCATGAGCAGTAATACATAAAGACAAATGATACTGAAACTGAAGAATAGCGATGGTGTACTTATAAACAGCAGAGAAGGCATAATTCAAATAGCAGAAGACTACTATAGAGAATTATACAAGGAGCAGGGGAATGATGCCAGCAGTGGGGAAGATGGATTGCAAAGTAGCAACACATACAACATACCCGATATTCTTCCTGATAAGGCAGAACATGCATTGAAGAAAATGAAGAATCAGAATGCCCGGTGGAAAATGAAGTTACTGTAGAGTTGTTAAAATTGGGAGAAAGAGACATAACACAAAAACTGGCAAGGCTCTTCACAAAGTGCATTAGAAAAGGTGTGACGCCTAAGCAGTGGAATAATGCAATCATAATTTTGGTGCATAAGAAAGGAGATAAATCAGGAATTGGAAATTATAGACCAATTAGCTTGTTATCCCACATCTACAAGTTGTTCACAAGGGTCATTACTAACAGATTAGAAAGAATACTTGATGAGAATCAACAGAAAGAGCAAGCTGGCTTTAGGACAGAATTCTCAACTATGGATCACCATCACGTAATATCACAGCTAATGGAGAAAGCAAATGAATATAAAACACCATTATGCCTGGCATTTGTGGATTATGAAAAGGCATTTGACTCCATAAGGCAATGTTTCGGGCACTGCAAAGACAAGGCATAGATACCCTATATATTATGATTTTGAATAAAATATATGAGAGTGCTACCTCCTTTATTAGACTAGACAAAGACAGTAGGAAATTTAAAATCGAGAAAGGAGTTCGACAGGGAGACACAATATCTCTGAAGCTGTTTACTGCTGCCCTTGAGAAAGCTTTCAGGAGATTAGACTGGTCACAGAAAGGAGTCAATGTGAACGGAGAGTACCTAAACCATTTACGATTTGCAGATGACATTGTGGTCATAAGCCACGATCCCAAAAATTAGACACAATATCTCTGAAGCTGTTTACTGCTGCCCTTCAGGAAGCTTTCAGAAGATTAGACTGGTCGCAGAAAGGAGTCAATGTGAACGGAGAGTACCTAAACCATTTACGATTTGCAGATGACATTGTGGTCATAAGCCACAATCCCAAAGAATTAGAGGAAAATCTTAATCAGTTATGCACAGTTAGCAAGGATTTTGGACTAAAGATGAATATGGCTAAAACAAAAGTAATGATGAACAAGTATGTCACAAAAAAAGGGAAATAATGATTGGAGGACAGTAATTGAAAAGGTGGAGTCACATACTTATCTGGGACAAGTTATTAGCTGTAATAATGATAAATGGCTGGACGTCAAAAGAAGAATAAATTTTGGATGGATAGCATTCAGGAAATATAGTCACATACTGAAGTGCAATATCCCACTTTGTCTGAAACGTAAAATAATGAACCAATGTATACTCCCCACCATGAATTATGGAAGTGAAACTTGGGGACTCGCCAAAAGAATGGACCAGAAGCTGAGAACTACACAGCGAAGAATGGAACGAATTATATTGGGAATCAGACTGTTAGATAAGAAGAGAAACACATGGATTAGGCAGCAAACTCAAGCGCACCCAGAGTCCTGAGCTGGATATCATCATTCTTCTCTTTCTTGGTGATTCCCTTCTACTTCTCTCTCTCACAGGGTAACTTGGGAATTTTTTTTTCTGGTGCAGCATAAGCCTCAGGCTTCCTTGCACCATATGACTATTAATAATAATAATAAAGGACATTCTTATCAAAACTAAAGAACTAAAATGGTCTTGGGTAGGACACACAACTCGAAGACATGACAGATGGAATAAGAAAATAACAGAATGGTATCCAAGAGGAGCTAGAAGAAAACCTGGAAGACAAAGGCGGAGATGGATAGATGAAATTCATGTGTCTGTGGGTAGTAAATGGATGGCCAGTGCTCAAAACAGAAGGAACAAAGTTGCTGGAGAGGCCTTCATCCTGCAGTGGATTGAAAATGGCTGATGATGATGATGAATTTTAGGGCTCTCATAAGCCTGAAACTGTTGTTCTAGTTTTACTGCATTTTTAAAGTCACAGCAGCAAGTGCATTTGTCTATAGAATTGGGTTTTTGGAATCAACAGCAAGAAATAATCGAATGTGGAAAACTTTAAAAAGTTTATTTTATTTTATTGTTTTTATGAAAATCCCAAACATGAAAGATATCAAAACCTATAGAACTTAGTACCATGCATGGGTTGAAGGAGGGAGGGAGGGGGAATGCCAGAAACTTCTCTTTAGAAACTAAACATGGGTTTCATCACTTCAAGCCTCCAATAAGCAGAGTGGTGGTACTGCACTGGTTGATGAGTCCTCTGCCACCTACTGTTAATATCAGTATTATATTATTAGTGCTATTTTATATTAGTATTGATACTAGTTATTATTAGTACTAGTACAGGTAGGTTCAGTATATCCCCAATCCGAAATTTCGAAAATTGAAAAGCTCCAAAAACTGACAAACTTTTTAAAAAATACTCAAAAGTTCTGGAAACTGGGAGCCCTGGCAGGAAAGAGCTGTAACTCTCTTTCCAGATTTTGTTATTTTTTGTAAAGCACCATCGATAAAGTGCCAACTATCATCAACGCAAGTCCATTACTTGCCATTTGTTTAGTTTATTCTCTGCTCTGTAGTGCAAAGATATTGTTGAAAATATCAAAAAAACTTGATACCCTGGGTAACAGTGATAAGAAGAAGAAGAGGAGGAATCATTTAAGTTTATCTATAGAACAGAAAGTGAATTTGTTGAAGAATCTGGGCAGCGGTGTAAGTGTGAGACGTCTTACCAAAGTGTTGGAACAACCACCATCTATGACCTGAAGAAAGAGAAGGATAAACTGTTCAAGTTCTATGCTGAAAGTGATAAACAGGAGTTAATGGAAAATAGAAAAACACTGCATAAAGCTAAAAATGAAGATTTTGATTGTGTTTTGAAAGAGTGGATCCATCATCGTCACAGTGAACACATGCCACCTACTGGTCAGCTGATCATGGAACAAGAAAAGATCTATAATAAAATTAAAATGAACTGTGAATATTCAACAGGCTGGTTACAAAAATTCACAAAAAGACACGGCATTAAATTTTTAAAGATTTATGGTGACAAAGCATCTGTTGATCACAAGGTAGCGGAGAAATTCATTGACGAGTTTGCCAAGGTCACCGCTGATGACAATCTGACAGCAGAATAAGTCTATAATGCTGATGAAATATCATCGTTTTGGCATTATTACCCCAGGAAGACACTAACTACAGCTGATAAGACAGCCTCAATAGGAATTAAGGATGATAAGGACAGATTAACTGTGCTGGGATGTACTAATGCAGCAGGCACACACATAAGTGCAAACTTGCTGTGATAGGCCAAAGCTTGCATCCTTGCTGTTTTAAATGAGTGAATTTCTTATCAGTCCATTCTTATGCTAACAAAAAGGCATGGATCACCAGGAACATCTTTTCTGATTGTTTTCACAAACATTTTGTACGAGCAGCTCGTGCTCACTGCAGGGAAGCAGGACTGGATGACGACAAGATTTTGTTATTTCTTGACAATTGTTCTGCTCATCCTCCAGCTGAAATGCTCATCAAAAATAATGTTTATGCCATGTATTTGCTTGAACAGCAAGCTGGCATCAGTGAACAGAGGCCCATACCTCTGTTTACTGTGTGGAAGGTTTCCAGAAGGAGTTTAACCTGAAGGATGCTGTGTATGCTGTTGTAAAAGCTTGGACCTCAGTGACTAAAGATACAGTTATGCATGCCTGGCATAATCTCTGGCCTGCAACTATGCTCAGTGATGATGTCTGAACTCCTTACATATGCAAAAACAGTGCCTTCAGAGTCTGTCAGTAAACTGGAAAAAGTGGATATCAAAGAAGTCTAACATTGATAACAAGGCTCCAGTTATTTATTATTATTATTATTATTATTATTATGGTGCAAGGAAGCCTGAGGCTTGTGCTGCATCAGCCAAAAAAAAAATTTCCCGTGTTACCCTGAGTGAGTGAGTGAGTGAGAGAGAGAAGTAGAAAGGAATCGCCAAGAAAGAGAAGAATGATGATATCCAGCTCAGGACCCTGGGTTTGCCAAGCCCATACTCACCAAATGTGAGCACCTGGGGTTGTTTAATGACTGAGTGAAACAGCTGAAATCGTTTTGAATCAAGGCGATCGTGGTAAAAGTGACAATGAAGATGCCATTGTTAACACTGCAACAAAAATGCCTATAGACAATTTGGTAAAAAAAAGTGTGAACTCATTGATGGAATAGAGCAGTGTGCTTTTATAACAGAACAAGAAATAATGTCACTTTATAAAATAAAAGAGACACTTCTACAACAAAAGGGCTCACATTGTTGTTGTTATTTGGTTTTTAGGAGCATTAGCAACTAAGGCCATATTTCTCCGGAGATATGTGGTGGTCATTCCCTGACCTTTCCGCATCCTACGCATTTGGTGGTCACGGGCTCGAACCCCGGTCTAATCAAGAAGCGTGTGCTACACACTGCTGCTCCTGCCCACCTGGCTATGGAGGCACCTAAGGGCTCACATCTGGGCTTGGCGCACCCAGGGTCCTGAGCTGGATATCATCATTCTTCTCTTTCTTTGTGATTCCCTTCTATTTCTGATCTGATTCTCTCTCTCTCTCTCTCTCTCTCTCTCTCTCTCTCTCTCTCTCTCTCTCTCTCTCTCTCAGGGTAATTCAGAAATTTTTTTTCGGCTGGTGCAGCATAAGCCTCAGGCTTCCTTGCACCATATGGCTAATAATAATAATAAAAACACTTTGTTAATGAAGCAAATGACTGGAAGAAACATTTAAAAAGGCCATTCAGCACAATGTCTCCTTATCCCTGAAGGACCTGGTACCTTGTCCCTCAACCGCTTGTGATGTTCTTTCTCAAGATGGTAAATAAAATGGAATTTTTTTTCACATGTAATATGAATTAGCTTTTGTTGCATTTATATTCTTTAGGAAGCAGAGACATTTTTTTTTTTTTTTTTTTTTTTTTGGGGAAAATCAGATTGAATTTTTTGCATGAAATCTAAATTTTATTTCCAACTCACTTCAACTCCACCATATCATGTATTCCAAAATCCGAAACATTTCTGGCCCCAACCATTTTGGGATTAGGGATACTAAACCTGTAGTACCATGCATGGGTTATAGGAGTAAGGAGGGGGGGGGGGGGAGATCAAGAAACTTTGCTCTAGAGACTAAACATGGATTTGAACACTTCAAGCCCCCAATAAGTAAAGTGATGGTCGATGGTATTGCACTGGTTGATGAGAATCATCTACCATCTACTGTTAGTACGCATTAGTATTATATTATTAGTGCTATTTTGTGCCTCCGTAGCCAGGTGGGAAGGAGCAGCAGTGTGTAGCACACGCTTCTTGATTAGACCGGGGTTCGAGCCCGTCACCACCAAATACGAAGGATGCGGAAAGGTCAGGAAATGACCACTGCATATCCCGGAGCAATATTAGCATTAGCATTAGTAGAGGCATTTGATGCAAGAAAGCAAGCTTATGCAGCATCAGCCAAAAAAAAAAATTAAGTAACATAAATAAATAAAAATAACCACTTCCACTTCACCCCTCTGTTCGTTCGAAATACCTGTCCAGCTGAGCCTTAAACTTATTTAGGCTATCAACTTCCACGACAAGGGATGGAAGTCTGTTCCACCCACCAACCACCCGCTGGCTAAAGGCAAATTTCCGCACATCTATCCTACATCTGTCTTTCCTCAATTTGAATTTATGCCCTCTCAGGTGATTTTTCTGAGCTAGAGGAAGAATCCCATCAGCATTGAGCATGCTCAAACCATTCAAGGCTTTGTACACCTCTATCAGATCACCCCGCTGGTGCCTAGTTTCCAGACACTGTAATTTGCAAAACTTAAGCCTTTCTTCGTAAGAGAACCCCTTTGTCCCATTCACCAATGGCCAAATGACCAAATATGGCCTTAGTTGCTAATGCTCCTAAAAACCAAACAAGCAAACAAGCTATTTTGTATTAATATTAGTAGTACCATGCATGAGTTGAAGGGATGCCGGAAAATTAGCTCTAGAGAATAAACATGGGTTTCGCCACTTCAAATCTCCAATAAGCAGTGGTGGTGGTGGTGGTATTGCAGCAGTTGATCAGCGTCATCTACTGCCTAGTATTATTCTTAATTCTAGTAATATACTGGATAATAATGTCAAATATTCTTTAGAAACAATAGTGCTGTTATCCAAAAAAATATATATATATTATTATTTTCTCTAACTGCCTTAAGGCAGTAGTTTTGCACACTTCTCGGCTGACAGCCACTGGCTCTGTGGAAAATTAACATATTTTTTATAGCCTAAATTTTAATTCAAATTTCAAAATGGTGTCATAAAGAATATTTTTTATGGCTGTACTTCACCAATGAAAAAAATTGACCCAAACTGGGGCATCTGTTATACTTGAGGAACACTGAAAGTTTGACATTTTTTCCAAACTCACAAGTTTTGTTGATGATTAAGTCCATTCAAAGGTGAAAAATCAAAACATTCTGCAATCTCCCATGTGAAAATATTTCGTCATTGGTCTGTCAAGGTCCTATATAATGGTAGAACCTGACAACCATACCAATAAAGAGACATTCTTTGTAATGCTATTTAAGTAACGGCACACAACAAAGAAATAGCATTATTTTCCTTTGAAAGCAGTATTGTTTGTGTGATATGAAACATTAAAGCAACAAGTTTCTTTGCATTGCTTCACTGTTCAGAAAAACTTCACGAGGCTTTGCCAATTCATTACACTATTGCAAACAATTATTGAATTCTAATAGGATGTATAAACATTTATATACATGGTGTCATATATATGTTACTCAGCTTTTACCGTGATTATTTTTAACTTTCCTTATGTCTTTTAATATAAACTTTATACTATCTGAACAAAGGATAAAATAGTGCTCTATGCTTGTACAATGTAACCATTTTATTTATTTAAACAAAAAATAAAAATAATTAAAAGTACTGGGGCATGAGCATAGCAAAGTTGCAAATAAATTAAATACATACTTTGTTCCATGTCAGATATATTCAATTTACTTCATTAATTCAAGTGACGATAAAAAGATTACCTGAACAGCTGGTAAATCAACTCACCAAATAATAACCAAGAGTATACCACATTTTGAGATTCACTTTGGAATACAATCATTAGGCAAAAGAAAAGGGAAATTTTATGCATTCAGACTGCTCTTGTGAACTCCTACATGGTTCCCAACAATATATATACTATTTTTATTTTCAGCATTAACTGAAAGTTAAAGAAAATCTTTTAACTTTAAAGAAAATCCTAACCCTCTACTAGATGTATTAGTTGTGAACTGCCAACAAAACAACTTAGATTTGAAAATAAAAATATCTGTTAAAGTGACATCAATGTGAATTTTAGATTTCCATCATTCTAAATTTAATTTTCAATCTGTACCATGACAAAGCCTTGCATATTATTATCAAACAATTCTTGGTTTGATTTGCAATCTGTATCATTTACAAAACTTTCATTACACTATATAACAAAACCTTAAAAACCCTGCATATAATTATCAAACATTCTAGAATGTAAATTTAGGATTAATGACTTCTTTTACGTGTTCAGTGTTGATGCCTGAATAATAAAAAAACTATTGATCATAGAATCGTGTAAAGCCAATGTTTTACTTGCATCATGTGTTGTTCACATTTATCGCCATTATTATTATTTAGCAATATGGTGCAAGGAAGTCTGAGCCTTTTGTTGCACCATCCAAAAAAAAACAATTCTGAGTTACTCAGAGAGAGAGAGAGAACAAAAGTCAGAAGTACAGCCACTCCCTGATTAACATAAGGGTTGCATTCCACGGAACCTACGTAAGTCAGAATTTCCTACATGCTTGTGCAGCATTTGCAACTGTGCTCATTGAATTTATTTAATCTTAAAAGAAATCTTCGACAAACATGTGAAAAGAATTATTTATTGTATTTATTCAAATTTTTATCTCGTGCTCAGGAAAAATTTCAAAAGGTCCACACACGACCTTTTCAACTAAATTGTGATCCAAGAAAGCAACGGGAAACTACTTGGATTATCCTTCCCTTGAAAACTTCAATGATAGCAAGAAAATAAACCACGGCCCCGAGTTTCGGCGTCCCTTGAATGGGACAGGGGTGCTAAGAATCTCCGAGCTTGCGTCGAAGAATTTTCTGAAACTAGCTACATGGGACGTTAGAAGCCTACTACAACCAGGAAAACTAGCCAATGCTTTACAAGAAATGGAACGCATTAACATCAACATACTTGGGCTAAGTGAAACCAAATGGCCTGGAACAAAGAAGTTTATATCAAACGACCACCACGTCTTCTGTTCCGGAGGAGAAGAGAACACCAAGCAGACATACGGCGTCGCTTTCGTTGTCCACAAACAACTGGCCAACAAAGTCACCAGTTTCACCCCAATATCAGAACGAATCGCACTACTACAGTTAGCAGGCAACAAGATCAACCTGAATGTGCTCCAGGTCTACGCACCGACAGCGGACAAAGATGATCAAGAAATTGAATTGTTCTACGACAAGCTAAGCAACACTTGAAAGTCGCTGAAGAAGCACGACATTACGGTCATCCTCGGTGACTTTAATGCCAAAATCAGTCAAGGAAAGCTACAAAACATAGTCGGAGAACATGGCTTGGGGACACGGAATGAACAAGGCGACAGACTCGTCCAGTTTTGCCAAGAAGAAAAATTTAGCACTGCCAACACTTGGTTTAAACTACCACCTCGACGACTATACACCTGGACCTCACCACAAGACTCTGACAACAATATCGTCAGGAACCAAACTGACTACATCTTAATCAACATCAGATATAAGTCAAGTGTCCTCAAGCCAAAAACTTACCCTGGAGCTGACATATCATCAGACCATAACCCAGTAATAGCAACACTACATCTCAAATTACGAGCAGTCAAACGCACAAGCACAACAAAAAGAATCGACCTGGAGAAACTGAAGAACAATGCCAACAGGCGACAAGTACAGCTTCATCTCAACACTACAATCAGGTCAATCGAAGCAGTAACAACAGACGTGCAAACGTTCGGGCGTTCACTCAAACAGTGCATCAATGAAACAGCAGAAACCCTGCTAGGACATCAGGCGTCGAAAAAGAAACAACGGTGGATGACCCAGCACATACTAGACCTAATGAATGAACGGAGAACATTCAAAAGCAACAACAACCGGGAAAAATACAAAGAAATACAACAAAAGATCAAAGAGGAAATCCGGAAGGCGAAGGAAAAATGGATGGAAGATCAGTGTGCAGAAATCGAAGACCTAATCAAGAAAAATGACAACTATAATCTGCACAAGAAGCTCAAAGAAGCAGGAAACATCTACAAACCGGCTCCTATCCCAAGCTTATATATGGACAACAATCAACCTATACTAAGCAAACAAGCCAAACTCGACACCTGGAAGAGCTATATATACAATCTGTTCGGCACCAACAGAAAACCGGCATAAATGCAACAACAAACACAGGAAGATAATCTCCACATATTAACATCTGAAGTGGAACATGCCATCCGAATAACAAAGCCAGGCAAGGCCTGCAGACCTGATCAGATTCATGTGGAACTGCTAAAACAACTAGACTACAGCAACAACCAACAACTAACGAAATGGTTCGATCATATCTACAACAACAACAACAACATTCCATCCAAATGGCTCCAATCCATCTTCGTGGCCCTACCAAAAAAGGCTACCAGCCGGAAATGCGAAGACTTCAGGCTGATCAGTCTAATGAGCCAGGTGCTAAAAGTCTTCCTCAAGGTGATTCAGCAAAGGATAAGATGTAAGTGCGAAAGTGCACTAGGAAACACACAGTTCGGATTCTGCAGGGGACTAGGCACCAGAGAAGCAATTTTCTGTTTACAAATATTGCTACAAAGGTGCTATGAACATCAAAAAGACGTGCATATATGTTTTATTGATTACGAGAAAGCCTTCGATTCAGTAGACCACGACCGTCTAATTGACCGACTGAGAAAACTTGGGCTTGAAAACAACGACATCAACTTTATTACAACTCTCTACTGGAATCAAACAGCCCGGCTTCGCTATGACAACGACCTGACAGACCCAATTCCAATAAAAAAAGGCGTCCGGCAAGGCTGTCCATTATCTCCCATTCTTTTTAACATCTATTTGGAAATGATCTTCGACCAAACACTGGCTGACAAGAACATCGGCATAAAGGTTAACGGACACTACATCAATAACTTAAGATATGCCGATGACACAGCACTAATAGCGGATTCAGAACAAGATTTACAGACCATCTTGAATGAAGTGGACATAGAAAGCCAAGCATGGGGGCTACGAACCAACAAAAAGAAAACAAAGGTGATGAAGGTCAGCAGCACTGCAAGCAAAATCACAATCAAACTAAACAATGAAACATTAGAGCAAATACACCGCTTCAAGTATCTCTGAGTAGTCATTGATGACCAGCTGAACCATGAGGCTGAAATCAAAAGCAGAATTGAACAAGCCAGGCAGGCATTCACCAAGTGGAAAACCCTCCTCACCAACAGAAGCTTGAACATCATGCTCAAATTACGCACATTGAAATGTTACATCTGGCCAATATTGCTCTACGGTGTAGAAACCTGGATTCTAACATCAGCCACTACAAAAAAGCTTCAGGCCTTCGAAATGTGGCTCTACCGAAGAATGCTGAAAATCCCGTGGACAGCCAAGATAACCAACGTACAGGTCCTGCCGCACACGCACACGGAACGGGACCTGCTCAAAACCATCATCAGCAGGAAATGCAAATACCTAGGTCACATCGCTAGGAACCAACAAAAATATCACCTACTACCACTCATCCTGGAGGGAAAGATCGAAGGCAAGAAACGCCCAGGCAAACCGAAAATGGCATGGCTAGATAACATCAACACCTGGCTTCAAATGACAACAGCACAAATTTCTACACGCAACACTAGACGGAGAACAATATCAAAATGAAGTCGCAAACGCCATTCGGCAGCATTAAAGAAGAAGAAGGAAAAATTAAAAAATTAAAAAATGTAAAAATTATAAAATTACAAAAAAAAAGAGGAGATGAGCATAACATCAGTAAGATTTACCTCACAGGCATTGCTGCAGAATCAACGTCTTCAGCTGATTAGCATTAGTAGAGGCATATGATGCAAGAAAGCAATCTTATGCAGCATCAGCCAAAAAAAAAAAAAATAATAAAAAACAACGCTCCCATTTCACACCTCCATTCATTCCAAATACCTGTCCAGCTCAGGTTTAAATTTATTTAGGCTATCAACTTCCACAACAAAGGATGGAATTCTGTTCCACCAACCAACTATCCACTAGCAAAAGGCAAACTTCCGCACATCTATCGTACACCTGTCTTTCCTCTATTTAAATATTTATGCCCTCTTAGGTGATTATTCTGAGTAAGAGGAAGAATCCCATCAGCATTGAACATGCTCCAACCATTCAAGACTTTATACAACTCAATCAGATCACCTCGCAGTTGTCTGGTCTCCAGACACTGTAATTTGCAAAATTTAAGCCTTTCTTCATAATAGAAACCCTTTGTTCAATTCACTAATCTTGTTGCCCATCTCTGTACTCATTCCAACAGCTCCACATCCTTCTTAAAATGAGGCCTCCAGACCTATATACAGTACTCTAGGTGTAGCCTGACCATTGCCTTATACAAGGGAATAATCACCACTTTATCCCTGCTAGAAAAATTCCGATATATCATTGACAAGACACTATGAGCTACTCTTGCAAACCATCTGCACTACTCAGAAAACTTCATATCTGCCTGCACAATTACCCCCCATGTCCTTTCGTTCTCTACCACTGTCAGTGTAGTACAACACAGTTGATACTTCACTCTGGGGTTACTGCTTCCCATATGTAGTACTTTTCATTTGTCAATGTTAAACTTCACTTGCCACCTCTCAGCCCATCGGCTCAACTTTTCTAGATCCTGTTGCAGCAGCGTGCTGTCATTACTGTCCTTAACAACCCTACCAACCTTCGTATCATCTGCAAACTTGGACATTAAGCTTGATATACTATCATCAATATCATTTATAAATACAGAAAACAACAATTGACTCAACAATGAACCCTGATGGACTCCACTGATAACATTAGTCCACGATGAGCAGTGTCCATTGACTCTGTCTTCTCCCACTCAACCATCCCTTTATCCATAGCAGTAATTTGCCTCCAATGCCACGCTGCTCCAATTTGTGCAGCAGTCTTCCATATGCAACAGTATCAAAAGCCTTTCTAAGATCCAAATATATGATATCAAAGTTATTCCCTGCATCCAGTTCCTTTGTAACTACATCATAGTATCCAATCATATTGGTCAGGCAAGACTTTCTCTTGAAAAAACCATGCTGAGTATGAGCTATAAGTGAAATCTTGTCTAGATGATCCTGCAGTGCTTCTTTAACCAGTGGGTCTATGTCTATAATTACTTGTGTCACCCTTTGATCCTCCTTTTGAATTGGGGTCACCTTTGCACATCTCCAGTCTATGGGTACCACCCCTGAGTCCAAAGAAGCTCTCATAATTATGGCTAAGGGTTTGCTTATTTCCTTTGCTGCCTGCTTTAATATAACTGGATAGATCCCATCCACCTCAGGTGCCTTTCTTGTGTTTATCCTCAAAAATTTATCCTCCACTTTCCTCTTAGTTATTACAAAATCATCTAGCTCACTGCCAGAGTTTAACTAACCTTTGGCATTCATCTCCCTGAATGACTCCTCATGGGTGAAGGTAGATGCAAAATATTGATTTAGTTTGTTAGCCACCTGAGCAGGATCATCAACAGTTGAACCATCAATATCCGGAGGACTAATCTGATTCATCCATTTAGAGTTTACATAGGTAAAGAACTCTTTTCTGTTTTTCTTTGCATCCTTTGCCAAGGATTTCTCATAATCTGCCTTTGACTGCCTAATCTTTGTGACTTGGTTACAGACTATCTTATATCTATCATAGGATTCAATGTCACCCATTAATTTATATTTATCCCATGCATTTTTCTTCTCGTCCATATGTATCATTAGTTCATCTGACATCCATTTAGGCCTAAACATTGAACAATATTTCTTTGTTGGTATATAAAGCCTAGTAGCTTCCAAGATAAATTCTTTGAATGTTTCCCATTTTGAATTTGCTGCTGGTAACATCATCAGTTGGTCCTACTCTATGGGATTCAAATACTGTCTCAGCCCATCGTAGTCATCTTTACGAAAGCAAAAACCATTCCCTTTATCCTTGATGATAGTTACCTCTTTTAGTAAATCCCGCTTCAGCACACTGTGATCACTGCCACCTAGTGGTTCCTTTATCTGTAGATTCTTAATGCATGAGGACTCATTACTGATAATCAGATCAAGAGTATTACTTGCTCTAGTTGCCTCCTGAAAATGCTGATGTAGAAAACAATCATCCAATAAATCCACAAAAGCCTTGCTAGTGTGTGAGTGACAACACACAAATTCCAGTGAATATCTGGGAAATTAAAATCCCCCATTATAAGGCTCTCTGATTTACTGGCCCACTCTATTTCCCTGTACAGTTTCTTATTATACTCATCAGAGTCATTAGTGCTATAATACACTCTTACTCTCAATTTTGATCTCGCATAAAATGACTCGACACTGCACTGTCCAGCGATGTCGACTGGCTTCACTTCCTTGGATTTTGTGTTTTTTAACTAATAGCAAAACCCTCCTCCCTTCCTATCATGTCTATACTTCCTGTACACATTGCACTCCCTAAATTGCAGTTCTGCATTCCTTATATGTGTGACACCACTTCTCTGATTTCCCAACAATATCTGCCTTTGATGTTTTGAGCAATACCTCAAATTCATCAAATTTATTTACCGAACTCCTAGCATTGATGTACATGCAAGTATGCATGCCTGCTCCTATTCTTAGCTACCCTAACACCAGCCCATTTGTTTACTTGTACCGCAATGACTCCCAACAGTCTCTGAAACAACCTGCATCTTGTTTTCCTGGAAGCTGCTCATTCCAATAGAGGCAGTGCAAGAATCACTTGCACCTCTGCCAGTGGCTACTGTTAATATTTTAGTCCGACCCACCTAACACTGCCTCGATAGCATCAGCAAATATTCTTGCACCCTTTCTATTTAAGTGTATCCCATCTCTGTAGAAGCAGTCTCTCCTGTTAACAAGTACAGACCAGGCTGAAAAAAATTCTACGCCCTTGAGCCTTGCACAATCTTTCCAGAGTCGAATTGATTGACAAGGCTCTCATCATATACTCCCTCCTATCGTGTCTGGGCAGAATTGCGGACACTTTCAAATTCAATCCTAATTTATGGCTTTTTTTCAACAGTGACCTGTATTTGTTAAGTAATTCTGCCAATCTCCTACTCTTAATATCGTCAATATCACCTTTTGTGCCCTTAAAAGATGATATCCTCTCAACAACATCATCAACCTTTGCCCCTGGCAGACATACCACCTATCCTTTTTACATTGCATATGCCCCCATTTCCCTGACAATAGAGTCACCAACAACCACTAGTTCCTGTTGGACCAGCGCATTTTGCCTTGGGCGTTGCTGCTGTGTTGCATGATGATCAAGTGCAAGCTCTGGCATTGATGTGGGCAGCTGAGAGCTTGATGGGCCCCTCAATTTAGATCCTTCGAGGGCATCCACCCTGTCCTTCAAGCTCTCATATAGGCCCATAATGCTCAGTTGTCGCCTCATTTCCTCACACTCCTTACATCACGCGCACATACAAAGACATCCCCCCCCCAGCAATATCATGTCCCGTACCTGAGTGCTCTACAAACATCAAGCAAGCAATGCATTTTAAAAGGCTGTGATTCAGAGGGCAACTGCCCCCCCCCCCCCTCAGTTCTCCCCTGAACCACAGCACCACAACACTCCATTTAGCTTGAGCCTTCTGCTTTGCTGCTGTAGTCTGAGTCATGATTTCGGTTCTATTTCAATTTCAGTATAAAAATTATAACCCTAAACTTGTATCCCAACGCAGTTGTAACACTATATATCTATATATTTTTTTTCAGTATCAAGTATTATCTTCGTGTTTCTTCATATAACTTCCGTATCAGTTATGTATTAATTAATTATGTTATGTTTGTAAAATCTAAGTCGTTATATGTATTTAGATAAAACGTACAATTTAATTAGCATTTTAGCATTAGCATTAGTAGAGGCATTTGATGCAAGAAAGCAAGCTTATGCAGCATCAGCCAAAAAAAAAAAAAAAAAACCCACTTCCACTTCACCCCTCTGTTCGTTCAAAATACCTGTCCAGCTGAGCCTTAAACTTATTTAGGCTATCAACCTCCACCACAAGGGATGGAAGTCTGTTCCACCAACCAACCACCCACCCACCCGCTGGCTAAAGGCAAATTTCCGCACGTCTATCCTACATCTCTCTTTCCTCAATTTGAATTTATGCCCTCTCAGGTGATTTTTCTGAGCTAGAAGAAGAATCCCATCAGCATTGAGCATGCTTAAACCATTCAAGGCTTTATACACCTCTATCAGATCACCTCGCTGGTGCCTAGTCTCCAGACACTGTAATTTGCAAAACTTAAGCCTTTCTTTGTAAGAGCACCCCTTTGTTCCATACACTAATCTTGTTGCCCTTCTCTGTACTCGTTCCAGCAGCTCTACATCCTTCTTGAAATGAGGCCTCCAGACCTGTATACAGTACTCTAGGTGTGGCCTGACCATCGCCTTATACAATGGAATAATCACCTCCTTATCCCTGCTGGAAAAATTCCTGTATATCATTGACAATACTCCATGAGCTACTCTTGCAGCCCGTCTGCACTGCTCAGAGAACTTCATATCTGCCTGCACAACCACCCCCAAGTCCCTTTCATTCTCTACCACTGTCAGTGTAGTACCACAGAGTTGATACATTGCTCTGGGGTTGCTGTTTCCCATGTGTAGTACTTTACATTTGTCAATGTTAAACTTCATTTGCCACCTCTCAGCCCATCTGCTCAACCTTTCCAGATCCTGTTGCAGCAGCATAGTGTCAGTAGTGTCCTTGACAACCCTGCCAACCTTTGTATCGTCTGCAAACTTGGACATTAAGCCCGATATACCATCATCAATATCATTTATAAATACAGAAAACAATAATGGACCCAACACTGAGCCCTGAGGGACTCCACTAATAACATCAGTCCACGATGAGCAGTGTCCATTGATTACCACTCTCTGTCTTCTCCCCCTCAACCACCCCTTTATCCATAGCAGCAATTTGCCTCCAATGTCACACTGCTCCAATTTGTGTAGCAGTCTTCCATGTGCAACAGTATTAAAAGCCTTTCTAAGATCCAAGTATATAATATCAAAGTTATTCCCTGCATCCAGTTCTTTTGTGACTGCATCATAGTATCCAATCAAGTTGGTCAGGCAAGACTTCCCCTTAACAAAACCATGCTGTGTCTGAGCTATAACTGAAGTCTTGTCTAAATGATCCTGCAGTGCTTCTTTAACCAGTGCCTCCATTACTTTTCCTGGAACAGAAGTTAGGCTCACAGGTCTATAATTACTTGTGTCAGCCTTTGATCCTCCTTTGTGAATTGGGGTCACATTTGCACATTTCCAGTCTATGGGTACCTCCCCTGAGTCCAAGGAAGCTCTCATAATTATGGCTAAGGGTTTGCTTACTTCCTTTGCTGCCTCCTTTAATATAATATATAGGATTTCTCGTAATCTGCCTTCGCCTGCCTAACCTCCTTTGTAACTTGGTTGCATATCAACTTGTATCTATCATAGGCTTCTGTGTCATGTGTTAATTTGTATGTATCCCATGCATTTTTCTTCTCTGCCGTATGCCTCATTAGTTCATCTGTCATCCATTTTGGCCTAAACCTTGAACAATATTTCTTAGTTGGTATGTAAAGCCTAGTAGATTCCAAGATAAGTTCTTTGAATGCTTCCCATTTTGAATTTGCTGTTGGTAACATCATCAGTTGGTCCCACTGTATAGAATTTAAATACTGTCTCAGTCCATCGTAGTCGCCTTTACGGAAGCAATAACCCTTCCCTTTACCCCTAATGGTAGTTACCTCTTTGAGTAAATCCCACTTCAGCACACTGTGATCACTGCTACCTAGTTGTTCGTTTATCTGCAGATTCTTAATGCATGAAGAATCACTACTGATAACCAGATCGAGAGTATTACTCCCTCTAGTTGCCTCCCGAACATGCTGATGTAGAAAACAATCATCCAATAAATCCACAAAAGCCCTGCTAGTGTGTGAGTAACCAGCCCCCAAATTCCAGTCAATATCTGGGAAATTAAAATCTCCCATTATAAGACTCTCTGATTTACTGGCCCACTCTATTTCCCTGTACAGTTCCTTATTATACTCATCAGAGTCATTAGGCCTATAGCACACTCCTACTCTCAATTTTGATCTTCCAATGCTTATGTCACACCAAACTGACTCCACACTGCACTGTCCAGCAATGTCGACTGGCTTCACTTCCTTGGTTTTTATGTGTTTCTTAACTAATAGCATAACCCCTCCCCCCTTCCTATCCTGTCTATCCTTTCTGTAGACGTTGTACTCCCCAAATTGCAGTTCTGCATCCCTTATATCTGTGTGACACCACGTCTCTGATATCCCAACAATATCTGCCTTCGATGTTTTGAGCAATACCTCAAATTCATCAAATTTATTTACTAAACTCCTAGCACTGGTGTACACGCAAGTATACCTGCACCTGTTTCTATTCTTAGCTACCCTAACACAACCCATGTGTTTACTAGTACCGCAATGGCTCCCAGCAGTCTCTGAAATACCATGCATCTTGTTTTTCAGGCTTCTGTTCATTCTAATAGAAGCAGTGCAAGAATCTCTTTCACCTCTGCCAGTGGCTACTGTCAATCTATTGGTCTTTGTCTCCCCCCAAAATCTCGTTGTCTCAATTCAGAATAAACCAAGAATGTTGACTAGGTCTATAAGCTACTTAAAGAAAATAATTTAATATAACAATTAGTCAATAAAGTCAATAATTGACAATGAAGTGTAACAAGATTAATAAATTTTACTGATTAATTGATAATATTATATACTATACTAAGCGAATGCTATCTAGTTCGGGATATAGCATTGTATAACAATCGTATAACAATGGCGGCAAGTTACGAACGGTAAATCTACGGACACTTAAGTATTAATTAACTTCCAAAATCTCGTTGTCTCAATTCAGAATAAACCAAGAATGTTGACTAGGTCTATAAGCTACGTATAGAAAATAATTTAATATAACAATTAGTCAATAAAGTGGCTAAATATAGCTAAAAAAAACTTCCCGTTCGCCAGCTCTGCAAAATTTGTAAAACATGTGGATTGGATACCTTACCAAAAGTAATAACCTACAAAATCTCTAAGTTAAAATTTAAACTAAGTATCATAACTAGGAATATAAAGCTACTCTAGAAAATAAGTTAATATTCCAATTTAATTTAATAAAACAGAAAAATCTTCTCTATTTTCCTGAGCCATAAAAACTTTGCCTGCACAAGGCTACTCTTGTTCTCACATATCCCACTTTCCCACTATGATAAGTATGCCACTGCAGAGGTTGAGGGCTGTGGGGATTTAGAAGGGGTCAGCCACTCCTAACGAAAGAGCATATTAATGGATGACTAGATGGTGGTTTTTTATTCTCTCATCGTAGATTTCTTTGTAACAAGCAAGCATAATATTCACCCCTCTGTTAACTTAAGAATCATTCGCTGTCAGAATCCATTCTTCGCAAACCTCGCCATTGCAGATGCAATTTCACAAAATGCCATTGCCATCTCTGTTGATGAAGCATCTCGGCTCCTCATTTGGTTCATCTTGAGCTTCGTCAGCATTTTCTTCTTTCACTATCGCTGCCTGCAAGTCAATAAATTCTTCGTTAGATAATTCCTTTCTCTTCTTCTTCTATTAACTCTGCCACGTCTTTGACAACAATCTCCAACTGAAATAGCTCTGCCACCTTTACAATCAGATCTATAACCTCTTCATATGATTTGTCTTTTTCAAATCCTTCGAAGCCTTTTACTGAAAATGGCGTATGCTGTGGGCATACGCCATTTTCTTCCATACGTCATTTAAACAAATTTTAGTAATTTCCGCCTAGGCCTTATTAATGTTTAAGATGGCATGGTAAATACTGTAAGATTTCCAAAAGTCTCTTAATGTAAAATTTTTCTCACCGTCTACTGCAGACAATGCCTGAGGAAATGTTGTGCATAAATAATATGCTTTTAAATTTGAAATTACACCCTGATCCATAGGTTTGATAAGGGAAGTTGTGTTTTGCGGTAGAAATATGACTCTCACGTTTGAATTGAAATCATCTAGATGCGTAGGATGTCCAGGAGCATTATCTAATAGAAGCAAAATCTTGAAAGGAACATCATCTTTACGATATTTTTCAACCTTGGAAATGAAGCAGCACTTACAACCAGTCCTCAAAGAGATATTGTTATCCATGCTCTCTGGTTTGATCGGAAATGCACAGATAGGGTGGCTTTATTGATGCCCTTAAATGCACAAGGATTTCCAGAATGGTACACACAAGCAGTGGTATTAATCTGTAATCTCCTGCTGCATTAGCCACAAGCAAGAGCGTGGCCCTATCTTTTGAATCCTTGAAAACTGGCATTGTCTTTTCCTCTTTGGCAATGTATGTTCGATCCGGCATTTTTTTTCCAATACAGAGCAGTCTAGTCAACGTTAAAAATTTGCTACATTGAATAGCTGCTTTCATCAGTAATTTTTTTCCAACACATCACAAAATTTCTCTGCAGCTGCAGAATCGGCACTGGTGACTTCACAGCATACTTTAATGTTTTGAAAATCAGCACGATTCTAGAACCTATTAAACCACTCGTTGCTTGCCAAGAATTTGGCAAGCAACTTCATAAATATGTGTTGCTTTTTCTTGAATGGTCATTAGACTCAGAGGCACTCACTTCTGAATCTGATGTTCCATCCATATTATTAACAGCTGTTCCATCCATATTATTAACAGCTGTTCCATCTTTGATATAGCACCTGAATGCTGTTTTGTGATCACTGTTGATCTTAAGTGCGTTGATCCTTCAACACATGCACTGTCCTTTAAAATAATATTCACTGTTGAAGCAGCAAGACCTAATTCCCTTGCAATAGATAACAAACTTTGTCCTGCTTCGTACTTCTTAATCATTTTCAACTTCATTTCTAAATCAATTTTGTTTTGTTTCCTGGCACTGCCAGCACTTATACTTTCCACTGTAATATGTAAATAGGAATGAAGAGAAGTTTCTGAAAATTTGTTTTTTATATAATTGAAGATTTCAGTGAAGGCAAACCCATTTCACCATAATACCATAACATAAAAACCCACAGAATTCCAGTTATAGGTATTATTGCAAATGCAATAAGATCAAGTTTACTGCTCGTTTATAACAAATTACGCTAAAAGAAAAGCCCAATAAACCAGAAAGTGCAAATTGCTTTTGTTTTATGGTAGTGAACTCCAGAAATGTGTTTTAGAAAAATATCACAAAGGCATTCAAAATTGATTCTTAGAATGGAACCTATGATAATGATGAAAGAGTAATGCAATTTCCATTATAAATATATCTTTTAGAGAGATAAATAGCTTAGTAATATAGCAAAATTTTCAACTTATCCTGGAACAAATTACCAAAAAAAAAAAAAAAAAAAAAAACTGTTATTCGGTTCACATTACGATATTTTTCACAATATCTCCATTTATTCCTAAGTGATTCAAAATATGTTTCCACGATTTTTTTAAGTTTGCACTGGCCGGCAAAAACTTATGTAAACTCGAGTATTACGTAAGTCGGGGATGTTCCTGTAGAAGGAAATCACCGATAAAGAGAAGAATGATGACATCCAGCTAAGGTTTTTTAAGCAGATTTTTTGTTATTTGTTTCTTTTGAGTTTTGCTCACTGAAGGTAATGTTCACATATGGGCATTAATAAACAAGTCACAAAAACATGCCTAAAGAGCATTGGGGATCTTAACTTAATGAAAAATATACATTTTAAATGCAGGATCATGTAAAAACAACTACCCATTTCAAAAATGAAATGACTACTGTACAAACCGGAAAATACATTATTGTTATTATTTCTCCCTGATGGGGGTTCCACCCAGTGACAATTACTGGTACCAAGGGCACAGGATGGTTGTTATGTCAGGTTGTTATGTGTTACTCTTAGTCAAGCAACTCTAACTATCCTACAGGTGTCCAGGATTGCAACTTTCTGGAGTTCCTTTTATGTGTTCTCTAGGAGCCCAGTTGCTAATAGATTGTTATGTAGGGTCTTTGGCACCATACTGGTAGCTGACACAATGATTGGATGGTCAATATTTGTTGCATATGCCACTCTCACATCTGGTGAGTATGAACTTTGCACACCCAGGGTCATGAGCTGGATATCATCATTCTTCTCTTTCTCAGTGATTTCCTTTTGACTCTCTGTGTGTGTATGTGTGTGTGTGTGTGTGTGTGTGTGTGTGTGTGTGTGTGTGTGTGTGTGTGTGTAAGTATGGTAGTACCAGCACCACGCCATAATCATAGTAATGGTCAAGACAATCCTGTAGAAACACACCCTACATAACCCTTCCAGAATTTAAAACAAATACACCAACCATTTAATTATAATGGTTTAATACTAGAAACTAAAATGTACCAAACGATACTACACTGTAAAATGATATATGCAAAAGACTGATTTACAAAATATACAATGAAACTTTAATATACAATAAAATATAAATAAAATATTTAAAATACAATAAAGATAAAAGCGATAAAACATTGACTGAACCTTTCGGAGGCTTCCACCTCCTTTCTCAACAACAATGATGTTTAAGCAACACATCCTTAAGTAACAGGCTCACAGCACACGTGGTTGATCTGGCGCATGCTCAATATTTCTTCCATACGATCCAGAACTGGAAGCGGCTCGGGAACGTGGAAATATAAAACGCTCGTCTTTTGCCAGGACCACAGCTTCTAGTAGGGGGTGAAATCAAACACCCCTGTCCCTATTCATACTATTGTTCTCAGACGAGCCTATCCACAAACTCTCTAGTCACTTACGGTTCCAGAACCTATGCGGCCGGTCAAGGATGACAACATTCACCGGGGAGACCTGATGATGTTTCTCCCAATAATGCTCAGCAATGACGGACATATTGAACTCTGCGGTCTGTATAGCGCTCTGTGAGCATGCGCCTGGTCAACCACGTGTGCTGTGAGCCTATTACTTAAGGATGTGTTGCTTAAACATCATTGTTGTTGAGAAAGGATGCGGAAGCCTCCGAAAGCTTCAGTCAATGTTTTATCGCTTTTATCTTTATTGTATTTTAAATATTTTATTTATATTTTATTGTATATTAAAGTTTCATTGTATATTTTGTAAATCAGTCTTTTGCATATATCATTTTACAATGTAGTATCGTTTGGTACATTTTAGTTTCTAGTATTAAACCATTATAATTAAACGGTTGGTGTATTTGTTTTAAATTCTGGATATGTACTCTCCCAACCTTAGAGGCCTTTTTGAAGATACATACCCTTGTCGACAGGATGAAAAAGGCTACCTGTCTGATTGACATAGCGGTGCCCAATACTTACAACTTACAGAAAACCCACAAGGAATAGATCAGGAAGTACACGGACCTAATACAGGAGATCAAAGAGATTATTGTTGTTATTATTAGCCGTATGATGCAACAGAAAAGCCCAATAAACCAGAAAATGCAAATTGCTTTTGTTTTATGGTAGTGATCTCCAGAAATGTGTTTTAGAAAACTATCACAAATGCATTCAAAATTGATTCTTAGAATGGAACTTATGATAATGGGCTGTACTGGAGACCCCAACCCTGTGGGTTAGGGTCTCCAGTACAGCCCAGGGTACTTGTAATACAGTACACTTTCTTTGATCAATTGGTATTTTCTCGATAGCTTCTGATGTATTATCCTGGCTACCTGGTCATGTCTACGAGTGTACTCTCTGTCCATGATCAACTTGCATCCTGAGGTTATGTGTTGGATCATTTCTGAGGCCAGTTGGCATGGCTGACATTTGACACTCTGGGCTCCTTTGTGATGTACTTTCTATAGTTCCTGATATTGATTACTTGGTCTTGGATGGCGAGCATGAATCCTTCAGTCGCGGGGGTGAGTGTTCCACTCATCAATCATGCATTGAAAGCCATTTTATCTATGGAATGGTCTTGATGGAGGTCATTATAGTATCTACCATGGAGTATCTTCTTTGCCCATCTTTCTAGTGATTTGTGCCATCTTCATGGGAGGGGACTTCTCACTTATATCCAGTGGCATATGCCGCTTGTCTATCTTCCTTATGGCCTGGTAGAGTGCTGCTGTGTTTTTCTGGAAGTAATCCTTCAGATTAGCTATTGCTGTCTTCTGTTGGTTGATGAGGTCTATTTATTTCCTCATCTTTTCCAAGCTATTTTCAGTCTCTCCATGGCTGACTTTGGGTGGTCTTTGTCCTTGTCTTTCTCATGATATCCTCCAGCTTGGTGTTAGTCTGATCTATGATCCCGAAGGAGTACGCTAGGACTTTAGCTGCATAGGTGTTTATGGCTTTAAGTGTATTCCTTTCATTCAACTTTGATTTGAGCAGGCTTCTGAGTCTCTGAGGATAATTTTCGGTCAGGCAGGCCTTGATCTCCTTGTGCTCTAACTGCTGAGTTCACATCATGCCCGAAGTTTTTTTAGCTCTCTCTCTCTCCCCCCTCTGTCATGGCTTCAATCTCTTTACCAGTCTGTAGCTGGTAGTGTCAGTTGACTAATTTTCCGTGATGCAATCCATGGATCTTGCATTTCTCTAGACCAAATTTCATCCTGATATCATTGCTGAATTCGTCAGTGAACAGGAATAGTTGCAAGAGTTGCTTCTCAGTCGCCACATAGAGCTTGATGTCATCCATGTATATCAAGTGGGAGAGAGAGAGAGAGAGAGAGAGAGAGAGAGAGAGAGAGAGAGAGAGAGAGAGAGAGAGAGAGAGAGAGAGAGAGAATGTACAGGTACAGGTTTTTCCTTCCTTCCGTGAGGTTATATCCATACTTGCTGTTATTGAGCATTGTGAATAGCGGGTTAAGTGAAAGATTTCTCTCCTGATGAACATCAGTCTGGTTGTGATATTCTTGACCTTGATGGTGGTACTTCATTTTGCCATAGTTGCTTCTAGGAAGTTTGTCACTGTCGGATTGACTTTGTAGATCTTTAGCACCTTTGTGCCTCAACTCTGTGCCTCCAGCTATGAGGCACAGAGTTGAAGGCCTTGTATATGACCTACATCAATTACCGCAATGGTAATCGATGTAGTCCATATACAGGTTGCACCACTTCTTGTAAGCTTGCATTATAACTGTGGCATCAATCATTAACTGCTCTTTACATCCTTTCTATTGTTTTGCCATGATGTTCTGGCTCTCCAAGTAGTCTGATATCTTCTTGGTTATACAGCTGGTCAGGATCTTGTGCATGGATATGTGATTCCTTGAATAAGAAACTCTGGGACTGTCTCTGGGCAAATTATCACTCAGGTGAACTGCTCTGCTAGGTGCTTGTGTGTGCAAATGAGCTTCTTGTACCAGTAGTTGTGGACATTACTTATTCCTGGGGTTTGCCAGTTGTGGGACTTTCGGATCAACTGTTGTACTACTACTTCCCATGCTCTCATCTCTTGTACATCCTTGTTTTTCTTCTGTTCTAGTTCTATCCAGGGGGCTTGGCTGTTATGTCTTACTTCACTGTCTCAGAACTCCTCGATCATCTTCTGCTCGGGTGGTCCATTTCCTTCTTTCCCAATACTCCTGTAGATGGCTCTTTGGTTTTCATCAAAGATTCGGTTGTTTATTTTCCTCTGAGAGCTCTCATTGTATTGGCATAGTCTCTTGCTGAGTGTGAAGAGGTTCTGCTTCAGTGTGTCTAAGTATTCTCCTATTCCCTGATGTTTGCTGTGCACACTGTCTGTCTGTCTGTCTGTCTCTCTCTCTCTCTCTTAAAGATGTTCTTCACTTTTCTAATCAATTTCTTGCTCCTATTACCCTGTTGGTACTGGGTTAATTGACCTATCTTGACTCTTAATTCTTCTATCTTCTGTCGAAGTCTTCTTTACCAAGCTGGGTGTTCCTTGCTTTTTTGGCTGCTGGTCTCTTGTTTCTCCTCCATTAATCCCAGTGGCTGCTATGGCAGCATAGTATATGGCTGTGTGGATGGATCTCAAGTGTTGCACCATTGTCGTCGGGGTAATGTGGTATTATTTGTTGATTGAGGTGGTCTATAACTCTCCACATGATTCTCTTGGGTCTCTGCTTTGGTATCAAGTGGGTCTTTGTGGATTCCATTCCTTTCAGTTCTGTTAGGGTCTTCTTTTACTCAGCTTCTATTCTGGATATCATGACCTTGTCTCTTTCCACTTCAGCTGCTCTGAGTTGTATTTCTTCATGCTCTTCCTCCTCTGGTTTCTTATCCATATTCTTCTTTGTGGTTGATTGCTCATGTCCTGCTTGATTTATTTCCAAGAGCGCAGGAGCTATCAGGTTCTTCACAATGATGGTCCTTCTGTGGTCTGCTATTCACTCTTCGAGAAACTGAATATCCAGGAATCGTTCCAACCACTTAGTATGGAGTCAACCTGTATGTTTTCATATCAGTCTCTAGCTTGGTTATTTCTTAGTATGTTCGCATGACGAATGTATTCAATTTGATGCTCCATTTCATGTGTTGGCATTTTTTGTTCCTGGGTGGTCACTAGTGCAGTTACGCAGGGAGTACTTCCAATTGGTTGGGCTGGATGGTCTTGCCCTTCCATTGTGATAGCCATAAGGAAGACAAAGCCACTTGCTCTACTGTCTTCCTCGGGAGACAGTCTCCAACTTTTCGAACCAGCCCCTCTGCATAAGGCTTGAACGCAAGTGACTTTATCCTGCACCACACTCAATGCAGCATGATTATTACTTCTCTTTGACATCATCATCCATCTAAGGAGGTGGACCTGTTTAGTTTCAGCTTTTGTCCAGTGGTAGCTATTGGGAATGGCTCCAGGTGGTGCCACTATTTGCCTGAGCCGTCACTTTGGCATTGAAGGAGGTAGGTCCACTAAAGCAACTTTCGTGAAGTTTATTATTATTATTATTGTAACTGCTTATTATTATACCACCCTCCTGGTATGATGGAGACGTGTTCTTTTCTGCCAAAGCAGGATTCAAATCCAGGTCCATCAGGCTGGTAGTCCAGTGTCATAGCCACTAAGCATAGTACCCCTTTATTATTATTAGTTTAATAATATACATCGAAGTATGCCCCTTAAATGACTGTTGGATAATGTGAGCATACAAGAATCCTTTTCTTGTATGCTCACATTATCCACTGCTCTGTGTAAAGTTTTTGATGGTGTCCTTTCAATTTCATCAGAAATGTTTTGTTTCATTTGTTCAAGTGTCCATAGACTCTTTTTACATAGACTTTGGATTTTAAGCAACTTCCATAAAAAGAAATCACAAAAAACAGATGTCTAGTGATTGTGGTGACGAATTTATTTTACAACAATGAAACAATGTGATTTGGAAACATTTCCTTTAAGTGTCTATAGAAAGACGTAGTATCAAGCTGTAGAACCATTGTGTTGGAACCAGACATTTCATAAGTTTATTCTTTTTGATGAAGATTCTCTTTTACAAATTTTTGCATCATGTTTACATATAGGACTGAAGTTACTGTTATGGCAGCTGAACCATTAGTATTTTCATAAAACTATTTTCTGATGATGCTGAAAGCTGACACCCCCACACCAAACAGTAACTTCCTAGCTGTGACGTTGTGATCAAAGGTGATAAGAATTTTTCGGCTGCCCAATATATAATATTTTGTTTATTTACATGGCCATTCATGTGAAAATGGACTTCATCCTTGTGATTAAACAGCTGATTACCTCTGGATCATTATTCACCTTCTGTAGGAATATATCGCAGAAGTTCTAACATGTATCCAAATCACAAATAAGTAACTGTTGAACCATTTGCATTTTATATGGATGGAACTTTAAATTGATTTAAATTCAGATATTAAAGACTAACAGATGTTCAAGGGCTGCTACAATTCTTTCAATGTTTTCTGTAGTATATGCCATGCACATCTAACTGAAAGATTTCACATATGTTACAGAATCTGTTGTGCTAAATTTGTAATTCCAGCGTGTTATGATCTTTTGACTTGGAACACTACTATTTCTTCTGAGATCGAAGTGGCAGCTAAATTCAGCTTGCATACATACATACATACAAAGTCACCTGATTTTAAAAAAATGTTTTGAAAAAGTACTCAGTAAAAATGGAGTGGTACTCTATTTTTACTGAAAACTTTAGTGTACACTATTCCAGGACACAAATCACAACAGTCACTGTAACTGTTATGAAATGGTGTGACTTTTAAAATAGGTAACTATTTTTGCCCAACCATGTATAAAAGAATGGATTTTTATCAGTCATATTCATAACAGTTGTTATTGTTGTGCTTGGATTTTTCTGGTGCAAAGGCTAGTTAGGCCATATTGCACCTATCATAGTAGTTAGTACTAATTTTATTGGCTTCTATGGAAGCAGTTAGAAACAGTTATATAAACCTATTCATTTCAGAAAGAAAAAAAATTCTGTAAGGTTTGAATTTTCACCTATAATATGGCTAAGTGACAATTCATATAAGTTTGAGGGGATCCGGAAAATTTACCACTGCATCAGTTTATCGCATAAACAATTTACCACTGCGTCAGTTTATCACATTTTACCGTCTAGAAGCAATGAGATGTGTTTGGTCAAATCATAAAAAGTTATTTTTTATTTAAGTTTCTGCCTTAAGCTATGATTAGCATATTTTTTTGAAATTTATGAACTATGAGGGAATAGTACGGAAATAAAAAAAACACATGTATGGAAATATGTAATTTAATAGGTAGATTATGTATTTTAATAGTTACATGTATCACAAAAATAGTAAAAAATCCATTATTTAAACAATATACCAATTGGTTAATTTTAAACTAAACTAATTATAACATTAGGTATGTCATAGGACACTGCAAAAATTCAAAATTAATGTTTATGCAATCTCCAGAATCAGTCACATTGGGATAATTAATTACTAAGAACCTGTAATATTACAACACAGTATTACAACACTGTATTACAACACAGTATATAAATTATTAATAAGAAATATTATGTGCCATACCTCGTATATAATCAACAATATCACCCCGTTCATCGTATGCACTAACAAGCCTTTTAATTCGTTCGTCACAATTGCGATACTTCTTTTTTTTTGTTGCCCGGATCACTTCCACTTAAATATTGTTCAATGCGCATTTCATTAATACTTTGTTCTTTTTTAATGCAATCGATAAATTTCCAAATGTTGGGATGATAAGCAGCGGCTTCTTCCTCAAATCTTCTATGCCACAGAATTATTCGTTCTTGGTAATCCTTCAAGAACAAGCTGGTGTACATTCCACATTTCATGGGAATACTTTGGTGGTCGACGAAGATGTTGTCTGGCTGGGCATCCAATCCAATGTATCCTCAAAATAATCAACGACTTCTTGCGATTCTGGAGGAAAAACACCATTTTCACACAAATGTTAAAAAACGACCATCACAATTGGAGTGGGCTCAAATTATTTAAATTATGTTTAAAGCAAAATTAGCATCAGTTTCATCACGTTGCTTCAATCCATTATTCTGAATGGAACGAAAAATACATTGTGAAAAGTGGAAAAAACAACCCCGTTGCGAAGCATCAGGAAAAACTCTTCTGGCCATCATCGCCATCTCAAAATCTATAGTTATTGATTGCAGGGACATAGCCGGTTCCAATACTTTCAGCTGCTGTAGTACAGATACTACGTCCTCAGATTTGTTAGGCAATAATGCATAAACTAATGGAAGCGATATTTTGCCGTTGAATCCATGTATCGTATACAGCTGATAAAAAAGTAAAGGAACAGTTTTGAAAGTCCCATCGGCATACCAGTGTTCACTTCGCGCTAACAACTGCAAATTTCTTTTCGTACTGAAAATTAACATACAATTGTCCTCGGGTCCAGATTCAAATTGTAGAAGCGATTCTCCATTGCATGATGTTTTATATTCTTCTGTAAAAACTATGTCTCTACGACACGTTGGAAGAACTGGGCCATCAAAATTTCGATTTCTTATATTTCGGATCGTTCATTTCATTGAACTTTCATTATACTTGGAAGCTTAGGGGCTGCTGCTTGGCTACAGATTCTCGAAACATTTGAAATAATACTATAAGCCGTATTATTTGTTGTTTCTGCATAAGTTTGAATGGTATCAAGAAGTTGTGCTGCCTCAACTCCTGCTGCGTCTCCACAATGATTGTGCTCCTTCCATGTTTTAACGATGGTGTAATCTACCACAGTAACTCGAGCGGTACATTTGGTTTTTTGGTAATTTTGACACTTCCAATGAATTTTTGTTTCATTTTGCCTGTCTTTATAAAACAAATGTCCACTAAAGCACAATTTCGGTTTTCCTTTTTCTGATTTCAAAAATTCCACCGACATGATGCGTTCACAAACTCAAAAGGATGAAAAATAAACTCAAAATAAGAAAATGTTGTGATTGTAAGATAAATATATAAGTACCTCCCTAATCGGCATGCCCTATCCCCACTGCCCTAAAACATGCTACTTAAGTTAAAAATAAATTTATATAAATGATATGTATTACCTGGCGATATTTGTAGGCTATAAATTGTTTATGCGATAAACTCACGCGGCGGTAAACTGCTAGCGATTAATTGCTGGCGCTGAATAGCGGGCGATAAACGTTCCTAGACTTAGTCTAGGAAAGTTTATCGCCGAAAGAAAATTTAAGTATATAAACAATTTATAGCCTACAAATGATCATTTTTTTAACATTTGTGTGAAATGGTGTTTTTCCTCCAGAATCGCAAGAAGTTGTCGATTATTTTGAGGATACATGGATTGGACGCCCAGCCAGATGACATCTTCGTCGACCACCAAAGTATTCCCATGAAATGTGGAACGTGCACCAGCTTGTTCTTGAAGGATTACCAAGAACGAATAATTCTGTTGAAGGGTAGCATAGAAGATTTGAGGAACAAGTCGCTGCTTATCATCCCAACATTTGGAAATTTATCGATTGCATTAAAAAAAGAACAAAGTATTAACAAATTGCACATTGAACAATATTTAAGTGGAAGTGATCCGGGCAACAAAAAAAAAAAAAAAGAAGAATCGCGATTGTGACGAACGAATTAAAAGGCTTGTTAGTGCATATTATTTCTTATTAATAATTTACATACTGTGTTGTAAATATTACAGTTTCTTAGTAATTAATTATCCCAACGTGACTGATTCTGAAGATTGCATAAACATTCATTTTAAATTTTTGCAGTGTACTATGACATACCTAATGTTATAATTAGTTTTATTTAAAATTAACCAATTGTTATATTGTTCAAATAATGGATTTTTTACTATTTTTGCGATACGGGTAACTATTAAAATACATATTTCCATACATGTGTTTTTTTTTTTTTTTATTTCCGTACCATTCCCTCATAGTTCATAGAATTCCAAAAAATATACTAATCATAGCTTAAGACAAAAACTAAAATAAAAAATAACTTTTTATCATTTGACCAAACACATCTCATTGCTTCTAGATGGTATAATGCGATAAATTGACGCGGCGGTAAATTGTTTATGCGATAAATTGACGCGGCGGTAAATTGTTTATGAGATAAACTGACGCGGTGGTAAATTTTCCTAGACTCAAGTTTGAGAGAGAAGTGAAAGAATTAGCCAGGAGTTGTTATACAAGGTGCATTCCAGGAGTATTATTCATAACAGATTGAAAATAATGTTGGTTTCAAAAAAAAAAGTGAACAATTTTGAATTTCTTTCATGTTTTTTAGAAGACTAATAAAGGAGAAAATTTACCAACATAATGGTAAATTTTAAGGGGCTTAGAGGGGAACAGGTATCCTGTGTGTTATCAGACACTCAGCCTAAAACACTGATGGAGCCAATATCTCTCTATTACAGAAAATTTAGGAGAAGTCCAGTTGGCCTGCTTCCCTAAAATCCACTCATGCACACCTTCTCGATGGTAAGCCCTGTTACGTCACTTAGGTGGCAACGAAGGTGTAGAGTGGTTCTCTTCAAGACGCCTGGTCAGCATGCAGAGGAAAAGACCAAACCCTCCAGCAATGAGAGCACAACAATACAAATGGCCCTCAGTCCCCAGCAGCTTTCACTCTCCCTCTTACGGCAGCGAGAGGATCAGAGTGGAGGCAGAGGGTGCTAAGAATCTCTGGGTACGACCAGGCTGCCATGCAGGGAAATTGAACTTGGCCTGTTATAACGTACGATCACTCATCGGTGAAGACAGGATATTAGAGCTGGAAAAGGAATTAGAAAATGTGAATTGGAATATCATCGGTTTGGCTGAAACAAGAAGAAGAAATGAATCACTTATAAGTTTATCAAGTGAAAATCTGCTGTACACGAATGGAAACAGTGAAAGGAGTGAAGGTGGAGTTGGGTTTATGGTCCATAAAGATTTTAAAAACAACATTTTGGAATTCAAAAGTACATCACCAAGGGTGTCAAGACTAATACTCAAGATTTCTAAGAGGTACAAGCTAAAGATTATAATGATTTATGCACCAACGTCGAGCCATGATGATGAAGAGGTTGAAGAAATGTACACTGAAATTGAGAGTCTTCTAGATGAGCAGAAAACCCACTACACTATTATTATGGGGGACTTCAATGCTAAGGTTGGAAAAAGGCAAAACAGTGCAGAAAGAAGAACTATAGGAAATTTTGGAATTGGTGAAAGAAATAAAAGAGGTGAAAGACTTGTGGAATTTGCAGAATCTCAAGGAATGTCAGTAATGAACACTTTTGTGTTCATTACTGACATTCCAGAAAGTGGACATGGAAGAGTCCAAATGGATTAACTACTAATGAAATCGACTTCATCCTCACTAACAGAAGATATATTGTGAATGATGTTACCGTCCTGAATAAGGTAAATGTTGGAAGTGATCACAGAATGGCAAGATGTACACTTGATATAGATGTAGGAAAGGAAAGGAAAAAACTGACTCGAGTAAATAATACAAAGGTCTTTGAAATAACAGAGGAGGAGAAAAAGCAGTATGTACTGGAACTTAAGAACAAGTTTGAGCTTCTGCAGACTGCTCAGGACCAAGATATCGACGAGGAATATTACAACTTTCTGAAAGTGATAAAGCCCAAGAAACCTATAGGGAAACAGAAATCCAAAGAAGAAAAAATTAGTCAAGAAACACTTGTCATGATGAACCAAAGACAACAAATAAAGAGCAAGAAAAACACTGACAGGGAGAAAATTGAGTATACTGAGTTATGCAAAGCCATTAGAAAGAGACTCAGAGAGGACATAAGAAGATTTAACACAAGAAAAGTAGAACAAGCATTAAGGGAAAACAAAGGATTTAAATCAGCAGCCATGAGCAGTAATACAGAAAGACAAATGATACTGAAACTGAAGAATAGCGATGGTGTACTTATAGACAGTAGAGAAGGCATAATTCAAATAGCAGAAGACTATTATAGAGAATTATACAAGGAGCGAGGGAATGATACCAGCAGTGGGGAAGATGGATTGCAAAGTAGCCACACATACGACATACCCGATATTCTTCCTGATGAGGTAGAACATGCATTGAAGAAAATGAAGAATCGGAAAGCCCCGGTAGAAGATGAAGTTACTGTAGAGTTGTTAAAATTGGGAGGAAGAGACATAACACAAAAACTGGCAAGGCTCTTCACAAAGTGCATTAGAAAAGGTGTGATGCCTATTCAGTGGAATAATGCAATCATAGTTTTGCTGCATAAGAAAGGAGATAAATCAGAAATTGGAAATTATAGACCAATTAGCTTGTTATCCCATATCTACAAGTTGTTCACAAGGGTCATTACTAACAGATTAGAAAGAATACTTGATGAGAATCAACCGAAAGAGCAAGCTGGCTTTAGGACAGGATTCTCAACTATGGATCACCTTCACGTAATATCACAGCTAATGGAGAAAGCAAATGAATATAAAACATCATTATGCCTGGCATTTGCGGATTATGAAAAGGCATTTGACTCCATACAGCATAAGGCAATGTTTCGGGCACTGGAAAGACAAGGCATAGATACTCCATATATTATGATTTTGAAGAAAATATATGAGAGTGCTACATCCTTTATTAAACTAGACAAAGACAGTAGCAAATTTAAAATCGAGAAAGGAGTTCGACAAGGAGACACAATATCTCCGAAGCTGTTTATTGCTGCCCTTGAGGAAGCTTTCAGAAGATTAGACTGGTCGCAGAAAGGAGTCAATGTGAACGGAGAGTACCTAAACTATTTACGATTTGCAGATGACATTGTGGTCATAAGCCACGATCCCAAAGAATTAGAGGAAAATCTTAATCAGTTATGCACAGTTAGTAAGGATTTTGGACTAAAGATGAATATGGCTAAAACAAAAGTAATGATGAACAAGTATGCCACGGAAAGGGAAATAATGATTGAAGGAGCAGTAATTGAAAAGGTGGAGTCATATACTTATCTGGGACAAGTTATTAGCTGTAATAATGATAAATGGCTGGAAGTCAAGAGAAGAATAAATTTTGGATGGATAGCATTCAGGAAATATTGCTCTTCAGTCACATACTGAAGAGCAATATCCCAGTTTGTCTGAAACGTAAAATAACGAATCAATGTATACTCCCCACCATGACTTATGGAAGTGAAACTTGGGCACTCACCAAAAGAATGGAAGAGAAGCTAAGAACTACACAGCGAAGAATGGAACGAGTTATATTGGGAATCAGACTGTTAGATAAGAAGAGAAACACATGGATTAGGCAGCAAACTCAAGTAAAGGACATTCTTATCAAAACTAAAGAACTAAAATGGTCTTGGGCAGGACACATAGCTCGAAGACATGATGACAGATGGACTAAGAAAATAACAGAATGGTACCCAAGAGGAGCTAGAAGAAAACCTGGAAGACAAAGGCGGAGATGGATAGATGAAATTCATGAGTTTTTGAGTAGTAAATGGATGGCCAGTGCTCAAAACAGAAGGAACTGGAAAGTTGCTGGAGAGGCCTTCATCCTGCAGTGGATTGAAAATGGCTGATGATGATGATGATGTTAATTTTCTATTTTTATCATCTGATAGTTAAAGATAAAATAAACAAATAGTTATTTCAGATATTTCTTTTAGACTAGGTTACTAACCTTAGTCTTTTATGTATACTACTTTTTCAGCCTGCCTTTTATTTATGCCAAAAATATTTTTTTATTCTCTTGGAAAAATAAAAAAATAACATGTACTACATTAGTTTCAATCTCTTCTAAACTCTTTGGAAAAACTGAAATCATTTCCATCATTCCACAGCTTTTTTCAGTGTTCTATCTAGCCATTCCATTTCACTCTCATATCAAAAGACGTATTGCCATGTTACTTGCATTAGTTTTTGGTTTTTTTTTTAACCTTTGACTTCTTCAGCAAAAGAAGACCTTGAGAAATTTTCTTAGTAGTCATCAGGGAACAAGCGTTAGTGCAGGTTCACACTGGAGAAAGACATTTAGAAAGAGCATCTTATGAGAATATGTCATTATTAAGCACAGCAAGTGAACTGCTGTTTGAAGGAAGACAGCAATGTATGACTTGATGTAGAAGGGACTGTTTCAGGGTAATAGCTTCTTCTGTGAAGCAAAGTTGCAGGAAGCTTTAATAATTCATTGGAACGATATTCAATGTTGTGGAGGGTATGATGCATCTAACAGTAAAAATTTTAGAATGGAGCTTGAACTCCAAAAGCTGATGTGTCATTTTCATGATTTTTGAAAGTCACATGAAGTGGCAATTCTATTTTTATATGGCGTGATTACAAAAGAGTAAATTTCGCTTTTCTGTTCTATATTAAAGTTTGAGCTTATTTCTGCTGCACATTCCTTTTGGCTGCATTTATGTGCATACATTAGTTTATTAATTAACAAAAGAACAAGAGGAATTACCTCAATATTGACTTGTAGAACACTTCGGTCTTAGCACTATTATTCAAGTGAATGTAAATACCAAAATGAATTCTCCATGCCCGAAGAAACATCAGTGATCTAATGTACCTGGAATCAAAGGTCTAGGAGCTCCAAGCTAACCCCAAAATACATCAAACCACCAACAAATAGCCACGAACAAAAGAAGATATTTTGTCAATTAATAAAAATGAATGTGTAAAAAAAATAAATAAAAAGTATGAAGGAATTTAAAGCAGAGAGATTAGTTGTTACCTTGGCTCATCCATATGAAGGATCAAAAGTATGAAATAAGATAAGGGCAATACACATTAATCAAGTTTTGGTACAATTTAATTTCCATTGTTTCCGCTATTTATAATTTTGTGTAATTATGTTGAATGTTGCTTCATGAACAAGAAAGCATGGCCTTCATGTGATCAAAACTGATGTCGAAAAGCCTTGCTTCAGGAAAGTAAAAAATTTTACATCGATTTTTGCAATCATTTTTATTAGTGGACAAAATGTCTTCTTTTGCTCATGGCTATTGTGATGTATTTTGAGGTCAGGTTTGGAGCACCTCGACTTTGATTCTGAGTGTGTTAGATCATTGATGTTTCTTCAGGCATGGAGAATTCGTTTAAATTAGTTTTTACATTCATTTGAATAACGAAGAGTGCTAGCATCGAAGCATTCTACAAGTCAATATGGAGGTAATTCTTCTCATTATTTTGTTAACTGATACATATAACATAGAACTTATTGAGCCCTGTTGCTCTGTATTTATTAAATACATTAGTTTATGTAGTGACAAAATGATGTAAGAAAGCAAGCTCATAAAAAAATTTGCCACAGTGGATATTACACGTAATTTGCTCATCCCTTATGATAAGTTGTCCAAACTCTAAATTATTCAAAGTACCCACTTCCACAACAATAGGTAAAAGTTTATTGCAACAGTTAATTACTCTCTGTCTAAAGAGAAATTTTCCCACATCTAACTTGCAATCATCCTTGCAATCAAATTTATGCTCCTCTTGTGTAATTCAAGAAGGAGTAAGGATACTAGCTACATCTTGTTTTATTCAACCTATTTAAAGCATTAAATTCTTCAATAAGGTCTCCTCTCATGGCTAGTTTCCAGGCACTGAAATTTGAACAAATGAAGCCTTTCTTGGTAAGACTACCATTTTTTGTGACTTTGACTAATATTATTGCTCTTCCAAACCTGCATACATTACTAAAGATGTAGAATGTCCATTACTTTATACAAGATAATCACCTCTTTGTTCCAGCTATCTAAATTCCTGTATGTCATTGAGAGAACCCTATGAAATGTTCTATAGCTTACCTGTACTGCTAAGAAAACCATATATCAGACTATACAGTTACCCCTAAGTTTTTTCTTTCTCCAATTACTTTAGTTTGGTACCACCATATGATATATAATTCTGGTTAGTATTAGCATTAGTAGAGGCATATGATGCAAGAAAGCAAGCTTATGCAGCATCAGCCAAAAAAAAAAAAAAAAACTGTTCACATTTCATCCCTCCGTTCGTTTGAAATACTTGTCCAGCTCAACCTTAAATTTATTTAGGCTATCAACTTCCACAAAAAGGGATGGAAGTCTGTTCCACCAACCAACTACCAGCTGGCTAAAAGCAAATTTCTGCGCATCTATCTTACATCTGTCTTTCCTCAATTTGAATTTATGCCCTCTCAGGTGATTATTCTGAGCAGGAGGAAGAATCCCATCAGCATTCAGCATGCTCAAACCATTCAAGGCTTTTTACACCTCTATCAGATCACCTCGCCAGTGCCTAGTCTCCAGACACTGTAATTTGCAAAAATAAAGCCATTCTTCGTAAGAGCACACCTTTGTTCCATTCACTACTCTTGTTTTCCTTCTATGTACTCTTTTCAGCAGCTCTACGTCCTTCTTGAAATGAGACCTCCAGACCTGTATAGAGTACTCAAGGTGTAGCCTGACCATGCCTTATACAAGAAAATAATCACCTCCATATCCCTGCTAGAAAAATTCCTGTATATCATTAACCAGACACCATGAGCTACTCTTGCAGCCCAATTGCACTGCTCAGAAAACTTCATATCTGCCTGCACAATTACCCCCAGGTCCTTTTCATTCTCCACTACTGTCAGTGTAGTACCACAGAGTTGATACGTTACTCTGGGGTTACTGTTTCCCATATGTAGTACTTGACATTTTTCAAGGTTAAACTTCATTTGCCCCCTCTCAGCCCATCTGCTCAACCTTTCCAGATCATGCTGCAGCAGCATACTGTCAGTATGCTGCTGCAACATGCAACATTTTTTTTTTTTTTTTTTTTTTTTTTTTTAATAGAGTTCATTGTAAGCTGATATGAGAGGAGGTTCCATGCTATATTACTATAGGTGCAAAAATTAACAACCCTGAATTAAAAAATTCCTTAACAACCCTGCCAACCTTTGTATCGTCTGCAAACCTAGACATTAAGCTTGATATACCATCATCAATATCATTTATAAATATAGAAAATAACAATGGACCCAACACTGAACCCTGAGGGACTCCACTAATAACATTAGTCCACGATGAGCAGTGTCCATTGATTACCACTCAGTCTTCTCCCCCTCAACCATCCCTTTATGGCGCCTCCGTAGCCAGGTGGGAAAGAGCAGCAATGCGTGGCACACACTTCTTGATTAGACCGGAGTTCGAGCACATGCCTACCAAATACAGAGGATGCGGAAAGGTCAGGGAATGACCACCGCATATTCTTGGAGCAATATGGCCTTAGTTGCTAATGCTCCTAAAAACCAAATAACAAGCAACAACAAACATCCCTTTATCCATAGCAGCAATTTGCCTCCAATGCCACACTGCTCCAATTTGTGCAGCTGTCTTCCATGTGCAACAGTATTAAAAGCCTTTCTAAGATCCAAATATATAATATCAAAGTTATTCCCTGCATCCAGTTCTTTTGTGAAAGCATCATAGTATCCAATCAAATTGGTCAGGCAAGACTTTCCATTAACGAAACCATGCTGTGTCCGAGCTATAACTCAAGTCTTGTCTAGATGATCCTGCAGTGCTTCTTTAACCAGTGCCTCCATTAATTTTCCTGGAACAGAAGTTAAACTCACAGGTCTATAATTACTTGTGTCAGCATTTGATCCTCCTCCTTTGTGAATTGGGATCACATTTGCACATCTCCAGTCTATGAAGTTCAAAGAAGCTTATTTCCTTTGCTGCCTCCTTTAATATAACTGGATAGATCCCATCCACCCCAAGTGCCTTTCTTTGTTTATCTTCAACAATTATTTATCTTCAATAATTTCTCCTCCACTTTACTCTCAGTTATTACAAGATTATCTAGCTTACTGCCAGAGTTGAATACACCTCTGGCATTCCCCACGCTGAATAACTCCTGATGTGTGAATGTCGATGCAAAATATTCATTTAGTTAGTTAGTTAACTGAACAGGATCATCAACAGTTGAACCATCGATATCAAGTGGACCAATCTGGTTCATCCCCTTCCTTCTAGAGTTCACATAAGTAAAGAACTCTTTTTTTGCATCCTTTGCCAAAGATTTCTCATAATCTGCCTTTGCCTGTCTAATCTCCTTTGTGACTTGGTTACAGACCAGCTTATATCTATTATAGGCTTCCACGTCACTCATTAATTTATATATATCCTATGCATTTTTCTTCTCTGTCATATGTCTCATTAGTTCATCTGACATCCATATAGGCCTAAACCTTGAACAATATTTCTTAGTTGGTATGTAAAGCATCGTAGCTTCCAACATAAATTCTTTGAATGTTCCCAATTTTGAATTTGCTGCTGGTAACATCATCAGTTGGTCCCACTGTATAGAATTTAAATACTGTCTCAGACCATCGTAGTCGCCTTTACGAAAGCAAAAACCCTTCCCTTTACCCCTGATGGTAGTTACCTGTTCGAGTAAATCCCACTTCAGCACACTGTGATCTCTGCCACCTAGTGGTTCCTTTATGCATGAAGAATCACTACTGATAATCCGAACAAGAGTATTACTCCCTCTAGTTGTCTCCCGAACATGCTGATGTAGAAAACAATCATCCAATAAATCCACAAAAGTCTTGCTATCTCTAAATAGGCCTACAAGGCTGGGACAATTCATGTTGATGATTAAGTTTCACAGCAGCCAGAAGATAAATAAATTCAATACTGTAACTAAAAACACTTTATTTACAATAAAATAAGTATAAAATAGATATATATTTACAATAAAAATATAAATAACACTGATAAAATATACTAAAAATAGAAATTAATCGATAAAATTTGCTGTAGCTTTCGGAGGCAGCAGTCTCCTTCCTCAGCAACATATGTCTATTTAAAGATGTGCCGCACAGTAGACATATGCTGCTGAGAAAGGAGACTGCTGCCTCCGAAAGCTACAGCAAATTTTATCACTTTTAATTTCTATTTTTAGTATATTTTATCAGTGTTATTTATATTTTTATTGTAAATATATATCTATTTTATACTTATTTTATTGTAAATAAAGTGTTTTTAGTTACAGTATTGAATTTATTTATCTTCTGGCTGGAATGAAACTTAATCATCAACACAAAGCCTTGCTAGTGTGTGAGTGACCAACCCACAAATTCCAGTCAATATCCGGGAAATTAAAATTTCCCATTATAAGACTCTCTGATTTACAGGTCCACTCTATTTCCCTGTACAGTTTCTTATTATACTCATCAGAGACATTATGCCTATAACACACTCCTACTCCAATTTTGATCTCCTAATGCTTATGTCACACCAAACTGACTCGACACTGCACTGTCCAGTGATGTCAACTGGCTTCACTTCCTGGGATTTTGTGTTTCTTAACTAATAGCATAACCTCTCCTCCCTTCCTATCCTGTCTATCCTTTCTGTACATATTGTACACCCCAAATTCCAGTTCTGCATTCCTTATAACTGTGTGACACCACGTCTCTGATATCCCTACAATATCTGCCTTTGATGTTTTGAGCAATACCTCAAATTCATCAAATTTATTTACCAAACTCCTGGCATTGGTGTACACGCAAGTATACATGCACCTCTTGATGAGAGCCTTGTCGATCAATTCGGCCCTGGAAAGATTGTGCAAGGCTCAAGTGGTAGAATTTTTTTCAGCCTGGTCTGTACTTGTTAACAGGAGAGACTGCTTCTACAGGGATGGGATACACTTAAATAGAAAGGGTGCAAGAATATTTGCTGATGCTATCGAGGCACTGTTAGGTGGGTCAGAAAACTGCTAGCTTTAGGGGGCATACAATGGCTAATAGATTAACAGTAGCCACTGGCAGAGGTGAAAGATTCTTGCACTGCTTCTATTGGAATGAGCTTCATAATTCAAATTGTACTTCATTTTGGTATTATTACTCAAATGAAGTACCTTGCACTTATCAATTTTAAACTTCATTTGCGATTTTCCATGCAATCTGCCAAAGTTATCATGGTCTGCCTGGAATAGCTTGATTACTATTATTCACCACCCTGTTTACCTTTGCCTTTGGCAAACTTAGATATTAAACTTGAAATGCCTAAATACATATTGTTCATGAATATTAAAAAAGCAACACGTATAACATCAGGCACTGGGGCACTCCACTCATAACATTGGTCCATGACGAGCAGTGGCCATTGATAACCACTCTATCTCCCACCACTTCAGTATTCATTTATCTACAGCAGTAATTGCACCAAATGCCACACTACTCCAATATATATATATATAGCAGTTTTTGTGGAACAGTGCAAAAAGATTTTCTGAAATTTAAGTACAGTAAACCATCACTTTAACTGACAATGGAAGGGGATGAATCTGATTGGTCCACTTGATATCGATGGTTCGACTGTTGATGATATTGCTCAGAGAGCGAACAAACTGAATGAGTATTTTTCATCAACATTCACACACATAAGGAGTTATTAAGATTTGAAAATGCCAGAAGGTTATCAAATTGTACCAGGGTGCTTAATGATTTTATAATAACTGAGAGCAAAGTGGAGGAGAAATTGTTGAAGTTAAACATAAGAAAGGCAACTGGGGTAGATGGGATCTATCCAGTTATATTAAAGATATTAAAGAAGGCAGCAAATGAAGTAAGCAAACCCTTAGCCATAATTATGAAAGCATTTCTGGACTCAGGGAAGGTCCACATGTACTGGAGATGTGCAAATGTATCCCCAATTCACAAAGGGGGACTGAGGGGTGACACGAATAATTACAGACCAGTTAGTTTAACTTTTGTTTCGGGTAAAATAATGGAGTCACTGGTTAAAGATGCATTGCAGGATCATCTAGACAAGACTGCAGCAATAATTCAGACACCGCATGGGTTTGTTAAAGGAAAGTCTTGTCTGACAAATTTGATTGGTTAATATGATGTGGTTAAAAAAGAACTGGATGCAAAAAATAATTTTGATATCATATACTTGGATTTCAGGAAAGCTTTTGACACTGTTGTGCATGGAAGACTACTGTACAAATTGGGGCAGAATAGTATTAAGGGTAAATTTCTACAAGGGATAAAAGGATGGTTGAGTGGGAGAAGACAGACGGTGGTAATCAATGGGTGCTACTTTTCGTGGACTAATGTTATTAGTGAAGTCCCAAAGGGTTCTGTGTTGGGTCCTCTGTTGTTTTGTATATTTATCAATGATATTGATGAAGGTATATCAGGCTTAGTGTCGAAGTTTGCAGATGATACAAAGTTGGCAGGGTTGTTAATGACAGTAATGGCAGTGTGCTACTGCAACAGGATCTAGAAAATTTGGGCAGATGGGCTGAGAAGTGGCAACTGAAGTTTAACCTTGACAAATGCAAAGTACTGCATATGGGTAGAAGTAACTCCAGAGAAACGTACCAACTGTGTGGTACTACACTTAAGGGGGTAGAAAATGAAAAAGACCTGGGAGTAATTGTGCAGACAGATATGAAGTTTTCTGAGCAATGCAGACAGGCTGCCAGGGCAGGTCATGGGGTTTTGTCAATGATATTTAGGAATTTTGCTAGCAGGGAAAAGGAGGTGATTGTCTCTCTGTATTTTTTTTTTTTTTTTTTTAATGAGAACCACAAACATGAAAGGTATCAAAACCTATAGTACTTAGTACCGTGCATGGGTTGAAGGAGAAGTATGGGGAGAGGGGGATGCCAGAAACTTTGCTCCAGAGACTAAACATGGATTTCACCACTTCAAGCCTCCAATAAGCAAAGTGGTGTATTTCACCGGTTGATGAAAGTCATCTACCACCTGTATAAGGCAATGGTCAGGCCACACCTTGAGTACTGCGTACAGGTCTGGAGGCCTCATTTTAGGAAAGATGTAGATTTGCTTAAGTGTGTACAGAGAAGGGCAACAAGATTGGTGAGGGGAATGAGGGGATCCTCTTACCAAGGGAGGCTTAACTTCTGCAAATTGCAATGGCTGGAGACTAGGCACCTGCACGGTGATATGATTTAGGTGTATAAGGCCTTGAATGGGTTGAGCACGCTGAATTCTGATGGGATTCTTCCACTTGTTCAGATTACGAACCTAAGGGGACATAAATTCAAATTAAGGAAAGACAGATGTAGAATAGTTGTGCGGAAATTTGCCTTTAGCCAGAGGGTGGTTAATTGCTGGAACAAACTTCCATCTGTCGTTGTGGAAGTTGATAGGTTAAATAAATTTAAGGAGGAAATGGACAAACGTTTAGAGGGAACTGCTTTGTATTTTTTTTTTTTTTTCTTTCCGCTGATGCTGCATAAGCTCATAACACTTGCTTTCTTGCATCACATTCCACTACTACTACGTGCAGGTTAGACAAATTTGAGTGCGTACGATGCAATTCACTTGATTACTAAAAATCTGTGATTTTAATTAAATATATTGCAAGTATCATACACAAGCAGAACTCTGTAAAAAGAAAGATGATAAGTCCCTTCTTATATTTACAGCTATGACACTGACAGTTATGAACTTCTAGGTTTGTTGGACCCTGTAGGCCTTTTATTAAATAAAATCTCATATAGATTGATATCGAGGATTTAGTGTCAAAAAACGTTAACTATAAAATCATTTTAATTTAACGTTTTTGTAGTTAACCAAGGAAAAGTCATTTGACATTTTCTTGGTTTATCAGAAATGTACTTACAGCCTAAGCTAACTTGTAAAGTAATCAAAAGGATACAGCCCTATGACATAATATGCATTGTTATTTGTAAAGTAAAACTAAAGTTCTCAAAAAATGCAATTTTGTAGCTAACGACGTTTGACACTAAACCCTCGATATACAAGGAGAGATTAAAAAGTAGGGGACCAAACTTTGGGAAAATGGGAAATGGGAAATGAATTCTAATTCTTCTGCAATTTCTGGACTCATTCCTGATAGACTTCTTTTGGAACTGCTAACAGTTCAAGTTACATACCAAATAATTTCCTCAGTCATTTCAAATCTGCGATTTTTCCAGGAGGGAGGACTTTAATAAATTAGCCAAGGAAACAAAAAAAAAAAAAAAAATCACGAGGAGCTAAATCTGGTGAGTATAAAAGATAGGGGACCACAGTGATGAAATGTCTCACAAGGAATTCTGGAAAGGAAAGTGTTGAATGTTCAGGAATTTGTGATGATGCAAGTGTAAAATTTTCAGAAGCCCACTTTACTGGCCCTATTCTCAGAAACAGCATAGTAGAATCATTGTTGATGAGTTATCTAATATTCCTAGTTCATTGTTTGATCATGTGACACAAATTCATAATGAAATATGCCTTCTGATTAAAAAATACGTTAAGCATGATCTTCATATTTGATCAAGATTGATTTGCTTTTTTTTTTTTTTTTATGTTAGAAAAGATGAATTCTTCTGAATAGAGGACTAGGCCTCTGTTTCCTAGCCATAGCGACAAACCAATGTTCATCATCAATAATGACAGAAGAAAAAGTATCGGTCAGCTGCACACTGACAAAGATCATGACACAAGAATTTACCACTTGCTGTGACTGTCATTAAGGATGCAATGCACAAAACTTCCAAAAAAAAAAAAAAAAAAAAAAACCACATTCCCAGAGTTAAATTGGTCATATAATCCATAAGTTGAAACACATTCTGTAGGTTTCTGTTGCACTTTTCTGTGATTTGAAATGAAATTTAATGCAAATGCGCAGCTCAGCAAAATCACACATTTTAAAATGCAAGGAAATGCATAAAACATCTTCTACTCAATGCATGCTATTTTACTAACTGCAGAATGGTTGAATCATGCATTACTATGCTGTGCCTATATCAGTCACTGAAAATGTTCTGACAACTCATGCATTATAGAAAGGTTGCAAGAATATTTACTGATGCTATCGAGGCAGTGTTAGGTGGGTTGGAAAACTGCTAGCTTGGAAACAGACAATTAGATTAACAGCAGCCATAGGCAGAGGTGAAAGTGATACTCTTGCACTGCTTCTATAGGAATGAGCAGCAGCCTTAAAAGCAAGGTGCTGGGGATTTCAAGAATTGCTGGGAGTCACCATGAAACAAATAAATACATGTGCTATGTTAGGGTAACTAAGATTAAGAACAAGAGCATGTATACTTGCATGTACAACAATGCAAGGAGTATAGAAAATAATTTTGATGCATTTGAAGTGCTGGTCAAGACATCAAATGCAGACATTGTTGGGATTTCAGAGACAAGGCGTCACTCAGATAAAAGAGATACAGAATTTATTATGGGGAATATAATGCATACAGAAAGGACAGATGAGTTATGCTCTTAGGGCAGTGCATCCAGTTGCCATAGGTGGCCCCGTGCAATGTTGAGTCAGTTTGGTGTGACATTAGCACCGGGAAAGGAAAAATGAGAGGAGTGCATTATACACCTGATGACTCTGATAAGCACAATGAACAGCTGTACAGAAAAATACAGCAGGCCAATAAATCAGAATTGTCTTATAATGAGGGATTTTAACTTTCCAGATAGTAATTGGAACTTGTAGGCTGGTCACTCACAGACTACCAAGACTTTTATGGATTTATTGGATAATTGTTTTCTATAGCGAGTTCGAGAGGCAACCAGAGGGAATAATATTCTTTATCTGATTAGTAATACTCTTGATCTAATCTCAGCAGTTATTAAAGCATTAGGAATCTGCAGATAAAAGAACCACTAGGTGGCAGTGATCACAGTGCATTGATTTTGGATTTACTTAGATGTAACTACTATCACGGGCAAGGGAAAGAGTTTTTGCTTTTGTAAAGGTAACTACAGTGGTATGAGACAGTTTTTAAATTCTATACAGAAGGACCAACTGATGTTATCATCAACAAATTGTAAATGGGAAGCATTCAAGGAATTAATCATAGAAGCAACTAGGCTTTTCATACCAACTACTCTCAATGTATAGGCCTATGGATGTCATATAAATTTATGAAACTCGCAGCAGAGAAGAAAAGTGCATGGGATGCAAAGAAATCATCAGGCAACACAGATGGTAGATATAAACTAGTCTGCAATCAAGTCACAAAGTCAGGCAAGCGAAGGCAGGTTACAAGATATGTTAGCAAAGGATTAAAAGTAAAACAGAAAATACTTCTTTTCTGTACTACTTTGGATCCTTTGGTGATTGACAGATGTTTATCAAGCTCTAACATGAATGACAGATGTTTATCAAGCTCTAACATGAATGACAGATGTTTATCAAGCTCTAACATGAATGACAGATGTTTATCAAGCTCTAACATGAAAATAAATGATTTTGTAATAGCTGAGAGGAAAAGGGAAGAGAATCTGTTGAAGTCAAACATAAGAAAGGCACGAGTAGATGAGTTCTATCTATTTTTATTAAGGGAGGCAACAAAAGAAGTAAGCAAACCCTTGGATTCAGAGGAGGTCCCTGTGGACTGGAGATGTATCCCTGATTCACAAAGGGGAATCAAAAGGTAACAAGTATTTACAGACCTGTTGGTTTAACTTCTGTTCCAGGGAAAATAATGGAGTCACTGGTAAAAGAAGTAATGCAGGATCATCTAAATAAAGCCACAATTATACTTCAAACACAGCATGGGTTTGTTAATGGGAAATTTTGTTTGACCAGTTTGATCATTTACTACAATGTGGTCACAAAGGATCCAGATGCAAAAAATAATTCTGATATTACTTACTTGGATTTCAGGAAAGCTTTTGATACTGTTTCACATAAAAGGCTGCTGTACAAATTGGAGCAGTGTGGCATTAAGGGCAAGTTACTGCTCTGGATAAAGGGATTGTTAAGTTGAAAAAGACAAGAGTGGTAATGAATGGACACTGCTCTTCATGGACTAAGAGTCTACACAGAGTTCGGTGCTGGGCCCAGTTGTTTTCTGTATTTATTAATAATATTGGTGAAGGTATATCAGGTTTAATTGTAAGTCTGCAGATGATATGAAGGTCAGCAGGGTGGTTAATGAGGGCATGCTTCTGCAACCCACATCTAGAAAAATTAGGCAGTTGGGCTGAGAAATAGCAATTGAGGTTTAACACTGAAGAATGGAAAGTATTATATTAGTATTGGTATTTAAGGGCACAAGGGCAGCAAAGGCCAAAATGTGCCAGGTCCTATATTATTATCCTAAAGTAATATAATGTGTTCCATTTTGGCATCAGAGGAATTCATATATATGTATTTGCTTCAGAAAGGTATAGAGTGTAGCTAGGTTAGCACTATTTCCAATCAAGTGGTTAAGCGACAGCAGTTCTTGCAGTTATGATTGAGAGTGGAAAGTACTTCTGAAATGGGAATAGTGAGGGCAATCTAAAAGTATATGCTTGACTGTAAGCGGTAGTGTACAATGCATGCATCGAGGTGGGTCATCCCCCATGAGTAGAAACAAATGGGTTAGGTGTTATGTCCAATCCTTAGTCTTGCTAGTACAACTTCTTCCTGTCTATTTTGTCTGAAGCTGGAAATCCATAACGCTGGTTCTTCTTTGATTTAGAGCAACTTGTTATTACTTTGTGCCTTCCATATTTCTGACCACTGAAACATACAGACTTTTTTTTATATGCTTCAAATAATCTCTGTATGGTACTTGGTAATTTGCTGGTGTTGTACTGTTTGGTTTTTGGCTGCCTGATCTGCTCTCTCATTGCATAAGATACCAGAATGCCCAGGGATCCAGCAGAATTTCACTGAATGATTCCTACTTCATAGATGGTTTAAACAGCAAATGATTTGTTTTTTGATTGGTTGTGATGTTGAAAATTGATTGCCCAAAGCAGACACTGCACTCAATGAATCAGTGTATATCATACTGCTAGCATTGTGGAGAGTGTTAGTATTCTCTAAGGTTAGTTTTATTGCATATAACTCAGCAGTATAACTGCTGCATTCTACTGGTAGTGATATGGAGACTGTAAAAGAGGGAAAGACAGCTGCGGCACCAACAGCAGAACCTGTTTCTGAGCCATCTGTATATATTTGGTAGCTTTTTATATTGTTGAGGGCATGTTCTTTATGTAGTTGTTTGATATTTTCATCTGCCAGGGAGTTCTTTCCCCATTGCTGAAAGTGGGTATCACAGTGAGGGAGATTTACAGACCAGGATGGGTCAGGAATATCGCTCTCTTGAAGTATGTTATCAAAATCAATATTCCAGGTGTGAAGCAAATCTTTTAATCTAATGCTAGTTGGTCTATTTTCAGCTGGTTTACAGAATGCTGTCCACTCAGGGTTGGAAAGCAACGGTCGAACAGGATGGTCTGAAAGGCTTTGAAGTTTAGCTGCATAATTTAGAAGCAACATTTTCCTTCGAAGGTGAAGTGGAGGTTCGTGTGCCTCTACATACAGACTGAACAGGGGATGTTCTAAATGCGCCCAGAGCAGTGCGAAGGGCACTGTGTTGGATGGTATTAAGTCTGATTAATGCACTTTTCCTAGCTGAATAATATACAATAGCACCGTAGTCTAAACGAGATCTGATAATAGCATGATACAAATGTAATAGAGTGTATCTATCAGCTCCTCATGTCATAGCAGAAATGGACCAAATATATTAAGTTTCTTTAGACAAACAGTTCGGAGGTATGTGATAGGTGGAATAAAGTTCAGTTTAGTGTCCAATATTAAGCCTAGAAAATGAAGATTACTGGTAAGAGGGATCAAATGGTTTTTTAATCTGAGTTCCGGTTCTGGGTGTAGCTTACGTTTTTTTGCAAAAGTGAACTGCAATTGTTTTTTGATCTGATAAACGATATCCATTCTGCATTGCCCATGTCTCCAACTTATTTATGGAAAGTTGCAGCTGTCTTTCAATGGTATGAATATTTTTTGAACAGTAAGATAAAGTAAGATCATCTGCATACATGTATAGTTCTACAGTATTTGGGATGTTGTGTGTTATGGTGTTCAGTCTAAGAGAAAAAAGGGTAGAGCTCAGTACTGATTCTTGTGGGACACCTTCTTCTTGAGTGTAGGACCGAGAAAGTACAGATTGGTAGAGGACCTGAAAGGTTCTGTGTTGAAGAAAATTTCTAATGAATTTTGGTAAGTGCCCTCGCAATCCTATGGAATGAAGTTCTCTCAATATGCCATACCTCCAGGTAGTGTCGAAAGCCTTTTCTATATCGAGACTTCCCATTACAAGATGTTCATTTTTGACGTAAGCATTGCAGATGTTAGTCTCGGCTTTCACCATTAGATCCAAAGTGGCTCTGTTTTGTCGGAAACCAAACTGATTGTTGTTCATCAGTGCTTTAGTTTCAAGAACCCAGGTAAGCCATCTATGTATCATTCTTTCTAGGATTTTACTTAGGCAGCTGATTAGAGAAATAGGTCGGTAATTTTCTGGAAGTAAGTGGTGTTTTCCTGGTTTAGGAAAGGCTAAAATGATGGAATGATGCCAGGAAGACGGATATATATCTTCAAGAAAAATCCGATTATAGAAAATTAATAGTAAATTCAAGGCCGTACTGTTTATATGTTTCAGCATTACATAGTATATATCGTCAGGTCCAGCTGCTCTGTTGGGTGATCTATTCAATGCTGTTTGCAGTTCAAATAGGTTAAACGGTTGATTATAGGCAATATATTAGGCAGTATGGAATTTTATTTTGTACCTTTCAGCTGAAGCTTTGATTTTAAGAAAGGAGTTAACATATGCTGACGTGGCAGATATTTGGTAGAAATTCTCTGCAAGGGCGTTAGCTATTTCTTCTTCAGAAGAAATTTCCTGTCCATTTTTGATTAAGATGGAAGAAGGAAGAGGTGAATATTTCCCATTTAATTGCCGAATCTTTTTCCAGATCAGATGACTGCTAGTATCCTTTGTAATAGTGGAGGCAAACCGTATCCATGATTCCTTTTTGGCTTTTCTTCTAATTTGTCTAGCTTTTGACTTTAGCCTTTTATACTGAATTAGGTCGTTGGTAGTTGGGAACTTCCGGAACAGGTTCCAAGCTTTATTTTTTTTTTTCCTTTTTGGCATTGGTACAAGCTTCATTCCACCAGTGTTTAAGGTTTTTGTGTTTACCTGTGGAGGCTTGAGGTATTGTTTCGGAGGCAATGGTCAGTATTTGCCTGGTAATATGCTCTGTGACATCATCAATGGATTGTAGTCTGATCAACTGGCTATCAAAAGAAAGACAAGTCGAAAACTTTTCCCAATCTGCTCTGGAGAATTTCCATTTTGAGGGATTATCGGGGTATGATGTTTGAAGTGTTTGGATTCTGCATATGATTGGAAAGTAATCACTATTGTGTGGGTCGTTTAATACTATTCATTCTATACTGGGATATAATATGGGGGAACAGAGAGTTAAATCAATTGCTGACATAGATCCAGAGGGAAGGTGAGTATAAGTATTTTCACCAGTGTTCAGTAATGTTAGATTCAGTTGGTCTAGTATCGTCTTGATCAAGTGTCTTCTATTGTCCATTTGGTCTGATCCCCATAATGGATGATGCGCATTAAAATCACCAAGGATACAAAAAGGTGGTGGTATTTGTCTTATAAGGTCTTCTAGTTCTTTAAACGTGCACATCTTGTTAGGTGGAAGGTACAGAGATACTAGAGTTAGAATTTGCCCAACTGATACACGTACAGCAATAGCTTCTAAGTGGGTTTGAAGCGGAATGTTTCTACAAGGTATTTTACAGTCTACTAGAATCACGACGCCTCCACGTGCGGATAATGAGGAGTTTCTATCTTTTCTGTAAAATGTAAAATTTCTGATTGATGGAGTTACTTGTGGAGTTAGATTAGTCTCTTGTAGGCAAACGGCTATAGGACCATATCGGGAGATTAAATCATAGATGTCATCGGTATTGCTGCATAAACCTCTACAATTCCAATGAACAGTGTTCTGCATTATTGGGGTTTAAGGAGGGAAGGCGAGTCTGTCTGTTTCTTGTGATTGGTTTGCTTTTGATGGTCATATTTCATTTTATCTTTTTTAGGAAAATTGGGAAGTCCGGGATCTGTACTCTCTTCTACGTCATCAGTTTGACCTGATGAAAATCCAGTCTCCATATCATCTTCTGCATGAAGATTAAGGACTGTTTCATCGTGCGTAGCTATATTTTCAGAGTCCATTCTGTTTGAGTTTGTCTTTTGTAATTCAGTGGTGGCTTGTTGCTTTTGTGATTTATTTGAAATTTTATCACATGATTTTATTTTAGGCAGAACTGTGATAGGGGTATTACTTATTTCATCAACCAGAACGGATTTGGTGGTAGGTTGAGATATTGATAGCACAGATCGTGCCCATTATGCAATGGATGTATTGGGCGGAATTGATACCTCAGTTTGGGTTGAAACAGCTTGGCACTTTAGTGTAACGAACGCATACGTAGTTTTTGGGATGGTTGACTTTATTTGCTTTCTTGCTTCTTGATATGTGACCTTTTTCTCGATCTTGTACTTTTGTATTCTTTTTACAATTTTCCAAAGTTCGCATGATTTTGAGTATGCTGGATGGTCATTCTTGCAATTGGGACATTCCAGAGCCTTTGCAGTACACTCTGTTTGTGAATGGTTTTTTGATCCACAGTTAGGACAAGTATTTTCGCCTCTGCATGTTGTCTGGGAGTGACCAAACTTTTGGCACTTGAAACATCTTAGAGGGTTTGGAATGTATGGACGGATACGGCAGTTTAGGTAGCCTGCTTTAACTGAGGTCGGCAAATTCTGTTACTAAAGGTCAATATAATATTACGTGTGGGAACAAGTTTGTCATCCTTCTTTATCATAATTCTTCTTGCTTGAGTTTCTTTCTGTTCTAGTAATTCCATGACTATCTCCTCTTCGGTTACGTTCAACAAATCCCACTCACTTATTACTCCTTTTGAGGAGTTCAAGGTGTTATATGGTGAGACTTTGATTGGAATTCCACTTATAGATGACATTTTTAGTAAAAATTCTGAATGCCTTGCTTGAGTGGTCTCCATTAAAAGATCTCCTGATTGGAGCCTTTTCACCATTTTCGGTGTACCTGCTGCATTCTCCAGACATCGCTGGATGACAAAGGGAGAGAGTCTGCTTACCGGCTGAGTCGATAAAGAATGTATAATCAGAAAAGCTAGTGATTCTGATTTGTTACAGTCCTTTTTCATTCTTTTTGGAAGATTGGGATCGTCTTCCATTCTTCGGGTCTCAGTATGTTGAGAGCCTGTTGGCTCTAGTGGTGGACATGCATCACAGTCCATTGTTGCTCCTTTTAGCCCTGGGAGTGAGAGCTTTTCCTCCCAGGTTTCCGGACCCTGCACGTGGAGGCAGGAGCGGTGCCACCTAGTGGCCAAGCAGTTGGAGAGGTTAGTTTGTTAGTGCAAAAATTAATAAATATACTAGGAAAAGAAAGGTAATTTTCCTTTCTGGGTTCTTACTTAGGATCTGTTAAGTACAGAACCACTTACAAAGAAATGAGGATGAGAAAAGCACTGGAAAGAAAATATAACTAAATCACTGAGAAAGAGCACTATATATCACTTAGGAAAATCACTTGGACACTATCGCTTGGCACTCGGGGCCCAAATGGAAAGTACTCCATGGGTTGCCATAATTTCAGAGTAATGTTCAATTGTGCATATTATGCTCAGACTAGTGGAAAAATGAAATGGACCTGGAGTAATTGTGCAGTCTGACACAAAGTGCTGAAAATTGCAGTGTCTTGAGACTAAGCACATGCGAGTCGATCTAATTGAGGTGATTAAAGCTTTGAATGGATTGAACAAAGCTGAATGCTGATGGGATTCTTCCTCTTGCACAGACTACATACATGATGGGGTATAAATTCCAATTGAAAACAGATGGTTGCAGAATAATGTGTGTCTTTAGCCTTAAAAATTTGCTCATGGATTATTTTCTTTCAGGAGAAGAAATTCAATAATCCATTATGATTTTAGTAATGTGGATGCAAGTGGTAAGAATTCAAATTTAGTTTGACACACAATACACACAGACAGTTTACAAGGATCAATGAAGTGGTCATTGCATTGCATAAGGTAATGGTTAGGCTGCATCTTGAGTATTTCATACAGGTCTGGAAGATTCATTTCAAAAAAGGATGTGGATATCTTGGATATGAATCCAGAGATGAACAGACAGATTAGTCAAGGACACAAAAGGGTAAGCTCACCATGAGAGACTTCACTTCTGCAAACTGCACCAGATGCAAAACAAGCTCACGTGAGAAGACCTAATTGAAGTAATTATGGGGATTGAGTAAACTAAATGCTGATGGTAAACTAAATTACCTGATGGGAAAATTTGCTTTCGATTGAAGCAGAGTATGATGTGGTGTTGTAGAAGTGGGTAATTTTAATTAAAAAAGAATTATGAAAGATTTTTTTTTTTTTTTTTTTTTTTTTGCTGATGCTGTATAAGCTTCTTCCTCACATAATTTGCCAGTACTAATACTATATCACCCATTAAGATGGTGCAATTTCAAGTTCCAGAGGGCCCCAATTTTTTTTTTTTTTTTTTTTTTAATTTTACTATTTTGACTAAATATTAATGGATGAAATAATTTTAAAATTATTTCAAGCACAAAAAATTTATTTAAAATCTATTTATTAAATAGTATTTAATATTATTTAAATATAAAATTTAAATTTAACATATTTAACTAGTAGCGAAAAATAGAAGCATGGCTTAATTAAAATCCCATTATAGTGAATAGTTTTAATCACAATAAACACAAATTCAAAAGCAAATTAATGATAGGAAATTTAGTCACAGATAACTTTGTTTACTAAGTGCACTTTTTTTAATGAATGGTCAGTTGTATAATATGAAGTGATCTACAGAAAATTTTCATTTGAGAAGCATGAATGCCACAATTTTGTCCACTTGTAATATGGCTATGGGATATATGAAAAAAAAAAAAAAAAAAAAACATGGAAGTTTTAAAGATAAGTCAAAATAATTCACTACAGGCTTTCTCTATTACATTTCCACTTTTGAATTAATACCCCCATTTGTAATGAAAACAATGACAGGTGCCTGACAAATACCCATGTCTTTTTAATTTTTGAATTTTTTTTTTTTTTATTCTGTTTGAATTCTGTTTGGCCCAGTGAAAATACTGCATCTTTTCTTAATGGATTGTAATGCTCATTGTATGTAAATTTTTAAGTTTTAAAAAAATAAAATTTTAAAACAAGCTGTGTGATTTATATCTTTCATTTAAAAAAAATAAAAATAATATTAATGTTGCTAAAAATTACAAAAAAAAATATTAGTCAGAAAATAGAATCATTCATTTTTATTCTCTTCAATTTTCCAATTTAAAAGACTTACGTGCATAAAATTTCAAACTAGGCAAGTGTTTCGGTTTATTAGGAATATATTATGTATGTTTCATTTGAAATTATGTATGTTTCTTTGCGTAGAGTAGCATATTTTAAGAGAATATCTGGTTTAATGTTATAATCTTTATGCTGTGAAAAAAATAATAAATCTTTCAAAAACAAAATTTAGGTGATAGATGTTTATTAACCTAATGGGAGAGGAAAAACAAGATCTGAAACTTTAAACACAGCATCGGCACTAGTCTGGTACCAAGCCATTCTTCAAGCAAAATCAAAAAGTGGTAAAAATGGTAGCAGGGAACTTGATGGGTTCTTGCTTCCAATTTCTACACAAAACCATACATCAGAAACTATTGCAGGAAGAGTCTGGGAAACATTTAGAAAGTTAAAGGAAAGTGTGACATCAGGGCTACCTGAGAACTACCTCATCTGCCCATGTGTGAGATGTTCATAAATTGTGTGTATATTCTGAGGGTCAATTTGCCTATTTTAATGGACAAAAAAAGGAAGGGTGACCATGCTATCCACTCCTGAGACTGACTAACTCGGCCACAGAGTGAATAAAGCTAAAACATTTCTCGCTTCATTGATGGGATTCAAAACTCAGGCCTTTTCCAAACAGTGTGTGAAGGAGTGATAATAATCACTGTGCTACATGCATGAACTATTTAGGAGGTAGAAAAATTTCACATATTTAATCATTAACAGTTAACGTGAGAACAATATGTTCAAGTGGCACTGGAATGCAAATATTATTGGTGGCACACCAATAATATACCCCTTCTGAAAAAAATTTAAATTTTTTTTTTTTTTTAAATAATAATAAATAATAGTAGACAGTTATTTTAAAAATAATCAAAATAATTTTAAAATATATCAATGAACACAAAATACATTTTGGAATTAATAACATTTACATTTAATTATACATTTTGGTCTTTTATAATTTTCAAGTATAATTGAAACAGAAAATATTGAGCCATAGTTGCTCTTAGATGCATAGTAATTTTGGAATTAAGAAAACTACAACTATGATCGACTAATAACAACTAATAACAAAAAAAAAAAAAAAAGTCTACGCTCCAGATGTTTTTGAATTAGTCATTTTCTAGTCTGAAGAAGAGAAAAAAAAAAAAAGAATTATTTTTAGAATATTTTAAATAAATTCAAGGGTGAACTACACAAACATTTGGAGTGAATGAATGGGTGGAACAGGAAGTTTTTTTTTTTTTTCTGCTGTTATATAAGCTTGCTTTCTTGCATCATATGCTTCTACTAACGCTAACGCTATTTTGTTTAGAATATGGTACTTCAAACATAGGGATAAAGAGGTGATTATCCCCTTGTATTAGGCAGTGGTCAGGCAACACCTTGAATACTGCATATAGATCTGGAGGCCTCATTTTAGGAAAGATGCTGAGCTACTAGAATGAGTACAGAGTAGGGCAATGTGACTAGTGAGTGGAACACAGGGTTGCTGCTACCAAGATAGGCTTAAGTTCTGCAAATTGCAGCATCTGGAGACTAGGCACCGGTGTGGTGATCTGACTGAGGTTTATAAGGCCTTGAATGGTTTGAGAATGCCCATGGTATTCTTCTTGCTCAGATTCCACACCTGAGGGGGGCATAAATTCAAATTAAGAAAAGACAGTTGTAGAATAGATGTGCAGAAATTTGCATTTAGCCAGCAGGTGGTTGATTGCTGGAACAAACTTCCATCTGTCGTTGTGGAAGTTGCAAGCTTAAATAAATTCAAGGATGAACTAGACAAACTTTTGGAGTGAATGGATGGGTGAAATGGGAAAGATTTTTTTTTTTTTTTTTTTTGGCTGATGCTATACAAACTTGCTTTCTTGCGTCATATACCTCTACTAACAAATGCTATTTTATTTAGAATATGCTACTTCGAACTTATTCTCTATAATTATGTCTTTATTGTTAAGCAAAATATAATAAGATCTTAACCTAACTTGTTAAATCTATATTTAGCTAAAAATCTCCTAAAATATCTATATAATTTAGGAAATCATTACCTTGATACCAATCTGCATTTCCTGTGTAGTTTCCATGCCATATGGTTGTAAATAATGAACTGAGTAGCTAATTATAAGTAAATGCATTCACTGCAGATTACTGATTAACTGTCACTGGATGAAAATCTATTATAAAGTCACTGAGCTGAAGGGTAACTTTTAAGGAGGACTAGTCTCAAAACTAGTGGATTGTTAATATAGTTTCTGGTTTGGGAGCAAGTTTTTGTAAAGAGAGAGAGAGATACAATGTTTACACTTTTATTTTAACTCTGTGACTCTTTATTATGTGATCTTATTAAAATATTTACTATTTATAATATATTATATTTTAATATTTTATATTTAACAAAATGCTAAAAATTTTAATAAGAACACAAAAATTATAAAAAGGGCACAAGTTCTTAAATATTAAAATTAAACCATGATTTATTAATAAAATTGGGATTTATTTCTGTTCTTTTCTGTTTCATCTAAGATGGATCCCTTCTATTCTGAGAATACATGTGGAGTTTTCTGGGGGATCCTCACGGTCACCTGAGGGTTATGATCATCTTGTCAATGACGTCATAGAATCATCATCATCATCTTGTCAATGACGTCTTCAAAAAGATGAAGATGTATATTTATGTTTGAAAATTACTCCTTTCCTATTGATGGTGTTGGGTCTGAATTATTGTACAGTATAAAGTGATTCTTTGAAAGACCTATGGTAGCTGTTATCGGGAGAAAAGATAAGCCTGACATATCCGAACAGTCAGGAGTGAGAGTACAGTAGCACCTGCTCTTTTAAGTGAACTGTAGTTATTGTCTGTGACTGCTAAATATGATTAATAATTGCATTCATGATTTATTGTAAACTCTTCTGACCTGGTGGTTAAGCTGAAGTATAAACAAGATATAAAGTTAAAATTCAGTAACTCTGCCTATATTCAAAAACCAGGTCTGGGTTTTTAACTATTAAACCCTGTCTCCACCATTATCCATCAACCAAATATCAAATATGAAATGGAACAGGAAAAAATAAATAAATAAAAATATTTTCTGGACATCACTTAATGAAATTTAACATCAATATAAAAGCAACCACATGCAGAAAACTCAGACAAAGGAACAGAATTTTAGTATTAGGTTTTTATATATATAAACAGTTATTTTGAAAGAATCACTTTATAAAATGCTTTGGAGACAATGCCACCCAGAGAAAGGAGGAATCTCACTGTCAAACAGTGAATATTTTCATATTTTCAAGAATATCCTTAATCTTCATTTCTGAAACAAGAAGAGAACCTCAATTGACAAAAAATGTCCAAGCAACCCCTTCACTGTACTCTCAGAAGAGAAGTGGACTCAAAGATTAGGAAATTAAAAATAAATTTATTTCCTCTGAATGGCCAAGCCCAGAGGAGTTTACAGCTACACAGCAACTGTCCTATCGCAGCTAAGTTCCAGTAATAAGTAGGGATTTGTGTCAGTGTATTTTACCCCAGAACCACAGCTAGCCCTATACCAGGGATCTCCAAACTTTTAGAGAAGCTGGTCACATAGGAATTTTTACAATATTTGGCAGGCCAGAGAAAATTCCTAATTACTGAAAACTACATTATTTCACATTATTTCAATCGCTCTTCTGGGTTATCAGGCCATACTAGGTGGTAGATTACTCTCATCAACCGGTGCAATACGACCACTTTGCTGATTGGAGGCTTGAAGTGGTGGAACCCATGTTTAGTCTCCAGAGCTAAGCTCCAGTCAATTCTTCTGCATCTCTTCCATCATGCACTATGATTGATGACTTTTGAGGTTATGATGAACATCATGGCGAGATCCAATCTTCTTTATATTTCAAGGGTGCAGCTCTAAAACAGTGTTCGCAGGCCAACCGCTAGTTAGTACACTGGACCAAACCTATTGGTAGCTCTTTAAGAGGCTTCTGGACAGCTAGTGTATAATCTTGCTACATTTACTCTGCCAGATAGTGACAGACGGAGTCCGAGGGGCATTGTCGAGGACACATTATGTCAAGGATCTGGGTATATTCTTACCATGTGAATGCCATATCCAAAAATTTCATTACTTCATACAGCATGTCCCTCCCCCAAGTTTTTCTTACTATTGAATACGCCATGAATTGTCAAACTAATAGAGTAAGCTAATCTGCAAAAAGATCTAAAGCTCCCAAACACTTCCTAGTTCATTTCACAAATATACGCGGTCTCAATTCTAATCTCAATGATGTCCATTTCCACTTGCAGTCTGCCAAACCACGTGTACTTTTTCTGACAGAATCTCAGTTATCGATTCAACTATTGCTCATCTCAGTTGCCCAAATTATTTGCTGTATGATTCCTTTTGCCTCAAAGGTGGTACTTGTGCATTCCTATATTCCCTGTCAGAGACTTGGTAATTTGGAACCTCCTCTTTTCGATCTTCTCTGGATTAAAATCTCTCTACCTCATTGTGTCAAATTCATCTGTTGTCTCTACCATTCTCTGAACTCCACTAACCACTTGGAGCTCTTTGAATTCCTCTCTTTGCAACTCGACTTTCTCCAGTGCAACTTTCCTAACAGGGAGGTAATTTTCCTTGGTGATTTTAATGTTCACAACTCCAGCTGGCTTCCGTTATCTAGTCACACCGATCCAGCTGGTCAAGATGCTGAGTCTTTTGCAATTTCTAATGAACTTGCACAGATTGTTCATTTACCTACAAGAATACCAGACAATCCTAACCCTACAGTCAACATGCTTGATTTTTTTCCACACAAAACTTCTAAGTACACGGTCGAAGTGAGTGGTCCTTTAGGTACCTGAGATCACAACTTGGTGATTGTCTCTTCTCCAATGGAGCCTTTATCTCATGGTTAGTCCAAACCTCATACTGTTTGGCATTACAAGAATGCAAAATGGGATGACCTGCGAGATTTCTTTTCTTCTTTTCCTTGGTCAGATTACTGTTTCAAAACTTCTGATGCTGAGATCGTGTCAGTGAAATTATTCTTGCAGGAATGGAATCCTTTATCCCACACTTAACTTTAAAATCTCGTCCTTTATCTAAACCTTGGTTTTCCAATAAATGTGCTAAGGCTGTTCAAGAGAAGAATGTTGGATATCGTAATTGGCTTGTTTCTAATTCTTCAGTT